>NC_059346.1:3955000-4155000 GCF_019703515.2 Myxocyprinus asiaticus | reverse complement strand
ACACTGTGAGAGCGCAACACTAAAGAATTCAGCATAAAGAACAATTAAAGCATCAAAGTGGACTTGACAGTTTTGCATTAACTTCAGATCGTTTTGCGCACACTTACGCATTTTATTGCATCTCCATGTAGCGGATATATTCCCGGACAGCATCAACATCTCTCCTGTGTGGAATTTAAAGGAATTAAAAGCCTTTCGTGACGGAGCATGGACGAGCAGAGCCATCTGATGCACACCCTTGGCGGTGTGACCCTCACCGGATACTCGGTGGCATTACCGGTCTCTCACGGTCACGAGACAGATGAAGACGCGAGAAATAAACAGGACTTGGGGGACATTCTGCATCAAATTATGACCATCACCGACCAAAGCCTGGACGAGGCTCAAGCAAAGTTAGTTGCAGAATAATTGGTAACACTTTACTTGTAGTGTAGCCTATATGTTATTATAATTACTATAGTGTCAACAATGTGTATTTATATGCAGTTTCAAATATTATTATTATTTTTTTATTAAAGGCAATTTCTGCACATACCTAAAGTATTGACTACTAAAAAGCTATTGCACATTTCCATTGTTATCTCCCAGAAAAAAAGAAGGGGGAAAAAAAAGATACAGTTCATTTAACACACACACTGACATTTTATGTTGTCACACTATATGGGGTAAGTTGGCACAATGCAACCTGCTATTAAATAGCCTGCAAGATTATAGACTTTTCGGCAAAATTTATACAGTAAGACAATTAGCTACAGAATACAAAACAATTCATGAAACAAGAAAAAAATGTAAACATACAAAGACATCAAACCATTGTTTTGGCATATAAACCGACGACATATAAAAATAGTTTGTGACATTTATTAAGAAAAATTAAAGAAAAAGCCCCATAATTACCTTCATTGTAGTTGACTCTTGCCTTAAAGGAATATTCCGGGTCCAATACAAGTTAAGCTCAATCGACAGCATTTGTGGCATAATACTGATCACCAAAAAAAATTATTTCGACTGGTCCATCCTTTCTTAAAAAAAGCCAAAATCCATGTTACAGTGAGGCACTTACAATGGAAGTCAATGGGGCCAATTTTTGGAAGGTTTAAAGGCAGAAATGTGAAGCTTATAATTTTATAAAATCACTTCCATTAATTCTTCTGTTAAAACTCGTGTATTATTTGAGCAGTAAAGTTGTTTAAATCATCGTTTTAACGTTGTTTTAGGGTTTACGCCATTACATTGTCATGGCAACGAAGTTGTAAAATTGGACATAACTTTGCACAGGTTAGTATGCAATTTTATCACACTAAAATCATGTTAACACTCATATTGTTTATATCTTGTGGCTATACTTGTAAACAGTGAGTAGTTTAACGTTTACGGATTGGCCCCATTCACTTCCATTGTAAGTGTCTCACTGTAACCCAGATTTTTTGCTTTTTTTAAAGAAAAGGAGAGGGAAGTCAAAATGAATGTTTGTGCTAATCAACATTATGACACAAGTGCTGTCGATTGAGCTTAACTTGTGTTGAACCCGGAATATTCCTTTAATGTAATGCGGTTTTGTTAACTTGTTTACCCTACATATACTACATAAAGACAAAAGATATTACCTAAAGACAACAGCATTCATTCAACAGTGTTGCTTGTCCCGCCGGTTGATCATATGAATAATATAGAGATTGTTGTACATAGATTCTACATACTCCTTAGTTGCCAAATAACAAATGTATTATACATTTACCACAGTGCTGTTCAATATCTAACATTAAATGTGTGCACTTTATTTTAAGAAAAATAAATGCAGATCAAACAGAATACTATTTATGTTGGTTAGAAACTTCCGTGAATCTGTGAGGTGCAATGTAATATAAAGAGTACATTTAGTACTCGTAGAAAAATAATAAACTATTTTAATGCCATGTGTGAATAATTAGCTATTTTGTATATCTTGTGTTTTTGTTTGAAAGAAAGCATGGGCTAAACTGTCACAGAATGAAGCCGGCTTTATTCAGCGTGCTCTGTGAAATCAAAGAGAAAACAGGTGAGTGGTTCTTTACATCTCACACAATAAAGGGCCATAATACACCTATACAGCTGCTGCTCTTCAATACAAATGCACAATTGTCACCATCAGTCCTACAGAACGTCATGTCTATTACAGACAATAATGTTTTTTACACTGACAGATGCTTCCTTACCAAAGTGTAAAAGAGCTGTGTTTGCGATGCTTTTTGGTGAGGACTGTATTTATAAGAATGAGTGTATTTATGACTATGGTTTTTGATTTGCATCTTGGCACAATTGCAGTTTGATTGCACAATTTAACGTAATGCACTTTTCCTGTAAGAGCATGATTTCAGTAAACAGACACTTTAGTAGACATATGCATATGTTGTCAAATCAGATTTGTATTCACAAACAATATTACTAGGGCAACATGTTACTGTGTGTTTTTGAAAATATGAAAAAAACTCTCCAGAAAAATATCTAATTTTTATATTAAATGGGTCATGACATGCCTTTTTTATTATTTTAATATGTTCTTTGAGTTTCACTTATAACTAGGAATGCACCGATACCACTTTTTCTCTCCCGATCTGATTCCGATATCTGAAATCTCAGTATCGGCCGATACCGATACCGATCCGATACCAGTGTTGTTTTTTTTGCATAATCAGTTTAGAATATCTTTACATTATTGTGTGGAACTAATTGGGAGTACTCTTTAATATGTAAAGAGAAACAAACCTCTAACTACACATTATTTCAATATAAATGTATAGCTTATTAAGAAACACTTTATTATTAACACGTCTACTGGATAATGTAGCAGCAAAATTAACTGTAGATCAAGTCAGTGTTCAGTAGAAAAGAAACCAGTGGTTTATTTGTATTAATTTTTTTGCAAATGTTTTCAATTTTGTATCTGGATTTGAAAGGATTCAGATATATTTTTTGTTTAATTTAGTTGTAAGATATCAGTTCAATTTTCATTCACACAATTATTTTTTGGAACCAATTTTTAAACAAATAATATTATTAATAATAATAATAATAATTATTATTATTATTATTACTATTATTATTGACTTTTAGAATTTTAAATGCAACAGTAATATATCTCAATTGTGCACCTTTAATTTAAAACCCTCACGCTTTTATTTTGACATTCTAAACTCTTCAGGAAGTTCTGTATGTGTCTGTTTGTAGGCAAGTTCACAGTAGTTTAATTCGCTTCTTATTCAAATTCTGGTAAAATGCACCTTTGGTGCCGTTCTAAATGCATATTATAAGTGAACTGAACTATTGAGCATCTACATCTGAGATGTTGTTCGTGAGTAGCGCTCAAATATTGCGCAACGCTGTGAAGGCAAAAAATAGCCACGATTGTGTGTCAACAGAGATGCGCCATTCACTAACGCGCTGGAGCTGCGCGTACATTTTATATATTTACTTATTAAACACAGCCTTTTGTGATTCACAGAGCTATTGCACAATGTGGATTTGAAGAAAATGCACAAGACATATCAACTATTAAAATGGTTATTTTACGTCATTTTTGGAACTTGACAGTACCGAACATGACTAACACATAGTATCGGATCAGGATCGTCAGTCCGTTACCCAATCCACCTAAAAATGTCAGTGTCGGAGCCGATACCGAACCTGGTATCGTATCAGTGCCATCCCTACTTATTATATTAGGAACGTGTTTTTTTTGCACAAAAAACAGTCATATATTTGTAAAACATGATCATTTTCCACCTTCATTCTGACCCACTGTCAGAAACGCTCTGTTTTGCTGCTGTTTCTCCTTTAAGAACGTTTTTCAATGCCTAAAAGAGCGTACCGTTTTACCGGCCGAGAAGTGCATCCTTGATTAAATACAGGATGCAGGGCAAGTCCTTTATGACCGAAACCCTGGAAGTGAACGAGAATGATTTGTTCACTAAAAAAAGATTTGATCAATCTCCATTCACTTAAAAGTTTTCAGTTGTGGCATTCTGACTTTACATTGCCTTAGTGAGTACTAACTTCCTCTTCAACTCAAGTATGCAGAATACTTTTCACACAGTATTTGCCATGTGTGCATATTTGTAAACATGCATATCTCATTTTGCAATGTCAGTTGTCAGCTTTAAGTAAAGCTTATGCGATTGCATTTGATTTATTAGGTTGATTTACAGACGTGGCTCATACTGAATAAGCACTTCTGAAGTCTGCCGGGGACATTTTATTATTCAGGCAATCTGACAGAGAGCTAATGAGCAAAATAAATCAATCTGAATATTATATCTCTATTTGAGCAATAAAATGTAACTGGGGAAAATGTAAATTTCAACAAAAGTAAGTTGTAAATAAATATCAACATTAATGTAGATGCTGGCTGTTGTTTAAGAGCAGGTATAATATTTGCACAGAAAGTGGTATTATAACAGTTGGTAATATAATGGTGATATTCTGCTCTCTAGATTCAATATTTCTAAAATGTTGTCATTGTGAAACATTTTCTCAAGAACTCTACAGTGTGCTTTAATGCTTTAAAACATAAACATGACTAAAAAGTGACCAACATATGACTGTAGACAGTACGTGCAGTCAATCTGTCGAAAACTATTGCCATTGCCTGTGCATGCTGCTGTTCTTATTATTGGACTGTGATGGCAGGAGCTGTGCAATTAACTGGGCTGCAGACAGTGGTTAAGACTGCTTTTGACTGTGGCTGGTGGCTCATTACACTCTCTCAGCCCAGGCGGGTGTGTTCATCTTACCCTGTAAGCTGTGGAGAGCTGTCAGAGCTGGGCGGCATGGATCAGTGGCCCGGAAAATGGACATGAGAATGGAGCATAATTGATTTAAACCCTTCACGTTCCTTTTATGCTTATGTACTTCTGTGTTGGTTTAGTATTAAAAGCACAAAGTAGATTTCTTAAGGAAATGTTTACTGTTAAACATGCTACTGGAAAGGAATTCAGTGACTTATATAGTCGGTTGCGCTGTGTTTTGCACTGTAGATTCAAAAGAACCAGCTCATAAGAGTCATTTGTTCGAGAACTGTACTACACTGGTCATGTTGTAGATTCAAAAGAAACGGCTCATAAGAGTCATTCGTTCGGGAATCGGACTACTCTGGTTGTGCTGTGTGTTTCGCACAATAGATTCAAAAGAATCAGTTCATTAGAGTCATTTGTTTGGGAACTGCACTACACTGGTCACGCTGAAGATTGAAAAGAACCGGTTCATAAGAGTCATTCGCTAGGGAATCGGACTACTCTGGTTGTGCTGTGTGTTTCGCACTGTAGATTGAAAAGAACCGGTTCATAAGAGTAATTCGTTCAGGAATCAGACTACACTGGTCGCGCTGTATGTTGCGTAATGTATGTTGCGCACTATAGATTCAAAAGAACCGCCTCATAAAAGTAATTGGTTTGGTAGTCTAAGAATTATCACTTACCACTATAACTTATTAGTCAGTATGTAAAAAGAATACAAAATGTTCGGCCCTACAGTTATACACTAACTGCACTCTCTTATATCATTATTTATACTGTTACCGTTATATCAAATTAATT
This sequence comes from Myxocyprinus asiaticus, assembly GCF_019703515.2. Taxonomy (NCBI): domain Eukaryota; kingdom Metazoa; phylum Chordata; class Actinopteri; order Cypriniformes; family Catostomidae; genus Myxocyprinus; species Myxocyprinus asiaticus. The sequence continues at coordinate 4,149,430 of NC_059346.1, read as the reverse complement.
ATAAGGTTTTGGTCATAACGCCCACCCTTAATGGACACACATATGAACATAGACACAAACACACTTCAACTCACAGATGCAACAAAATTTCTGAAATGCTTTCCAGGTACCAGTGGCACTCTCGTTAGCAGACAATGTGGTCACACAGATGTACAACTCCACTAAACTGTTTTCAAGAGCCCTTGACAGGTGTGACATTGCCTTTGTTCTTTCAGCACCTCGTCACTCTCTTGACAGGTTTACTAAATTGGGCTAAAGTATCGCTGCATTAAATTTTAATTTCCCTAAAGGAAATGCTACACACCCCCAACGTTGTGTGTTTTAATATTTTACAATTCCCCTGTGATGTGGGTGTGCGATATGAGTGCCATTTGTGATCGCTGGTTGTCCATAATTTTTCACATGGGATAAAAGGCTGAGAGGGAAGGGTTGCATATTTTATAGAGAGAAAATATGAGTCAGTCTACACAGGCCTTCGCATGTCTGTTACACAACGCTATTTCCTCTTTTCGTTCGGCAGTTTTATCGTTTGCCAGGCAAAAAAACTCATGGGCCCTATTTTTAGAGCTTTGCTTTAAGTCATAAACGCAAAGTTCTGTACCTTGGTCTTTTTGTCAAATACTTTTTTGCTTCAAATTAAAGCTTTGGATGGAGGTATGAAGACTTTTATGAAATTACTATAGAAAAAATGAATGAGAAAGGCCACTTTTCCAGGGCAACTGAAAAAGTGAACGGACTTCATTGCACTCTATAGGGAAACCTGTTTGGAAACAATAGTAAGTGATGTTTAATAAGGCACTTAGTATTACTTACTTTTACTTAGCGTTGGGGATAAATGAGGGTAAACGATTTTCATTTTTGAGTGAACTATCCCTTTAACACAAAACAACAAAATATTGTTATGACTGTCTTCAATTAAGCAACAAATTAAGCATTTGTTTGTCCATATACAAGTATAGTATATGGATTACACTACATTCCAATACGTGTAGGTACAATACATATCAAGCTTAGAGAAATACAGACAGCTCAACACATTTAATTCCAGTTTAATCCCTTTATCACAGGTCTTTCTCTCTCAGTTTCTCCATTTCTCACACATGGTGTCTCCCCAAAGCACATAATTGCAACAAGAGAAATACTGCTAGAAAAGCCAGAGACACTGGACTGCATGTTATTACACCCCTACAGTGTCATCAAAGCACCTGTCTTGCTCTTTCCTGTCACAGGAAAAAAAATCAATAGTGCAATCCTCACTGCTCCCGTCCTCGCCAGCGGTAATTGAAATAGAAAATCAAATGAGCGGCGAGCATATAATTGTTTTATCAATATCTTCCTGCCCGCCCTGCACGGGTCAGTGGTGCATGATCACCGAGCTGCGGATATGACGAGGACGAAATGTGAAATTGAACAGCTCGGCACTCGTTTATCAGATCTGACAACTCGGAGTGACCAACCTGCAGTACGGCTGGACCCTGCAGCTGCTCTCCCGCTCAGACGTCTGCTTAAATATTGTAATGTGATAAAGGGGCTGCTGTCACAAGCTCTGTCATTGGACCAACAACAATTGAATGTATTTCTTCTCTAATGTGTGCTATAGTTGTTCTGTAATGTTATAGATTGCAGTAATCAATGGACATTTGCTTGCAGCCACTTATTCAAAGGGCAACCGTATTGTACTGCACGTTAAATATTGTAAAAGATATCAGGGGACATTTGGAACACGCAAATACAGTAGGTACTCAACCAGAATGAGCCTTTTTATAACTGGGATTAACTCGGCGGTAAAACTTTAAATTCTCACACGTGAGACTCGTTTTCAAAATCACCACCATGAAGTGCAAAAGGACACTTTTGGCACCATCGTTTAGCACTAACGATAATTTAAAGTTTACCGCCCGTTAATCCCATTGATAATAAAATGAAAATACATTGTGAACAAAAAAACAACAATTCATTTAATTAACGATGTTAAACCGTGTTATAATTGACCCGATAATTGACTGTGATGGAAAATACATTTTTTATGTTTAAAAAAAAAAAAAAGAATCTTTTGTCTTGCTAAAGCTAATTTTATAGCTAACATTTTATGTTTTTTAAATGCACACAATTCAATATTTTTTTCCACACTTTTTGCATAATTTTGCTTAAAAATTATAGCTTTATTGGAAATTAAGCCCAATGCAAATATTCAGCTCACAAGTGAGATTCACCTTGCATTTTCTTTGTTGTTTACTGAAATGCATGTGCATATACTGTTGAACATTTTTAGTAAACAAATAAAAAAAAATAAAAATAAATAAATAATACTTTAATTTCTAGAAATCCACATTGCTAAAAGTGCCAAAAGTTTAAAAAAAATACACATTAACCAGATCTCATTTGTGATGGGCAGTACTAGTGATTTGGCTGCTTTTACGCCATTACCTGATTTGTATGATTCCTTTAGTGGATGGGGAGTTAAAAAAAAATGCAGACAGCACGTGCAACTAAAGAACGCTATCAGCGGATGCAATTCATTCTCTGTGAATTCGCCCCTCAGTCATTTCCCAGCATAAGGGCACACACAGCATGGGCATCATTCAGTTTGTCAGACTAAATTTACTCTGCCGTTGTCAGGTTCATGGGAATATTTTATAATTGTTACAGTACTCGTCATGTGCATGACTTAAAGTTGTCTGTGAAAATTCTGGAGCATTTTTATTTGGGTAATGAAGAGTGGTTGTAAATCTCTTGGCTGTACTGGTGTTTGTTTTAAGATGCTGATGTCTGCTCAATTGCCCCAACTGGTTTAATTGCTACCTTGAACTCTTCACCCTCTTGAGTGCTTGTTATATATCACCCCGACACTCATAATGAATTAGTCCACTTCATGCACAGCATATATCTGTATGATGGATAACTCTTCGAATAAATGACCTCTTTGAATTTATGGCACTTCACGGAGTGGAGATGAGAGCGACCACAGTAGAATGTGTGTTGCTTCAGTTTAAAGTCAGTGTGAAATCAAAATTGACCCTTTAGGAATATTCCGGGTTCAATGCAAGTTAAGCTTAAATGACAGCTTTTGTGGCAAAATGTTGATTATCACAAAAAAAAAGATTTGCAAAAATCTGGGTTACAGTGAGGCACTTACAATGAAAGTGAATGGGGCCAATCCGTACACATTCAAACAATGCAATGCTTGTAAGCAATATGCTTGTCAACATGATTTTAGTCCGATCAAATCGCTTACTAACCTTTCTGTGTCAAATTATTCCCAATTTTACAACTTTGTTGCGATAACAACGTAACGCCGTAAACCCTAAAACGACCATAAAAACAACGATTTAAACAATTTTATAGCTCAAATAATACACAAGTTTCAACAAAAGATCACTTCCATTGCAAGTGCCTCACTGCAACCTCGATTTTTGCTTTAAAAAAAAAAAAAAAAAAAAAAAGGAGGGACGAGTGGACAACAAATGCTTCTTAACTTGTGCTTAACTTGTACTGAACCCGTAATATTCCATAAAAATGTGTTGCGAATGCGGATTCATCTTGACTCCTTAAAATAATTTTAATAGTTTCATTGAGACTTTCAGTTTCTTAAAAAAACTTAAGGTGTTAAAAAATAAAAAAATTAAATAAAATAAAAGTTAAGGTGTTTTTTTTTTTTTTTGGTACAATTCTGTTGCAAAAATTCCACCCTAATATCATGAACATGGTGTGACTTATGCAACATTTTTGAAAAATACTATTATGTGGTTCATTACACATATTGCGGCAGTTCCAAGCAACGCTCTATGGTTATGTAATGCAAACTTTAATATGTATCGCCTTACAGGTAATATCCTATAGTAAAAGTGTTTTCGACATCATAAGATGGAATAGGACTAAAAGAAAGTGTTTCTGAATTGATAATATACCATTTTGCTCGTGATTTGTGTGAATGGGGATAAACGTCATTGTTGTTGTTGCAGCTCTAGTGTTCATTTTGCCAGGAAACTGCCGTGATAAGTACAACATGCCACATATACATTGTAGGTATACTTACGTGATTCCACAAAACCAGGTTTAAAAATTCCCTCTATGTTTGACTTTTGCAGCAAACACGAAAATATCCACTTTGATCCCTAAAGGAAACCATCTTGGTTTCACTGAGGTTGTTGTCTCACCTGTATGGTAGCTGTCAGGAATTGGTTCTTTCATCTAGAACGAGGGAACAAAGACTGCTTTTAGGTGATGCCAAGACAAGCACCAGCGCCAGGGTGAACTATTGCATGCCTTGTCTCCAGTGAAGCGCACAGCTTTGATCAGACGTGCACAACAGTTCTGGCACAAAAGCCCAAACACACCATATAAAGGATATGTGTGAACTCAAACCACACCTGGCTCACCAGTCCTCATCTGAAATGGATGAACTGCATATGCTTGACAGATTGAATAACAATGTTCTCTTAAAAGTCATTCTCTTGAAAATAATGACTGTTGCGGTTGCACCTGAGACAGAAAACTGGCTGTCATTTATGATATGAGTGTTTGGAGAGTGCTTTATTCTGGGTAACTAATAAGGCTGGGTGTACATATTTCCTGATATGATGTATTCAATTCCTTTTTTTGTTGTTGTTGATTTCTCCCCTTTTTCTCCCCAGTTTGGTATGCCCAATTCCCAATGCACTCTAAGTCCTCGTAGTGGCGTAATGACTCGCCTCAATCCTGGTGGCGGAGGATCTTATCACGTGGCTTGTTGAGCGCGTTACCGCGGAGACATAGCATGTGTGGAGGCTTCACGCTATTCTCCGCGGCATCCACACACAACTCACCACGCGCCCCACCGAGAGCGAGAACCACATTATAGCGACCACGAGGAGGTTACCCCACGTGACTCTACCCTCCCTAGCAACCGGGCCAATTTGGTTGCTTAGGAGACCTGGCTGGAGTCACTCAGTACACCCTGGGATTCGAACTCGCGAACTCCAGGGGTGGTAGTCAGCGTCTTTAATCACTGAGCTACCCAGGCCCCCCGATTTATTCAATTCTGATTGGTATGTTTCAGTTTTAATGTCCTTTTTTCCTGACGTTCATTGTGCTGACGCCGGCTGCTCATACCCGTTAGAGCTTAGCGCTAATTCACAATGTAGTGCGAGGCACTTACAGACTACATACTGTATTTGTTTAATAATTTAGCAGTATTTTGCAGTTTAATAGTCACATTGGGTGATGTAACGACCTGCTTTTCTGGAAGTGAGAAGCTACTTTCAAAATTCACACAGAAACGGAAAGGGCTTCAAAATAAAAGCTTCCTCAAAAACAAAAGCTCAATTTAAATTTAAAACAAATTATGACACAAATATAGCACTACTATATAGTTATGCAATATTCACTTCAATACTACTACTAATACTACTACTAATATTACTACTAATTATAATAATAAATCAATGGTAATTGTATAATATTTAAGCAATATCTCACATTTGTGATGCTCTGTTCCATTCGTTAACATCAGTTAATGTATAAGGTATCATGAATAAACAATGAACAATATATTTTTAACAATCTTAGTTAATGTTAGTTCATAAAAATACAATTGTTCATTGTTAGTTTAAGTTAGTTCATAGTGCATCAATTAATGTTAACTAATACAATGTTTGATTTTAAAAATGTATTAGAATGAAACTAACATCAACCAAGATTAAAAATAAAACAAAAAAAGTATCGTGTTGGCGAGTATCGAAAAGGTTGTATCGGTATTCGTACTCATTCTCAAACAAATGGTATCGGGACATCCCTACCATTTATTCAACAGTTACATTAATCAACACAGCTAAAGCTGAAGTAAACTTTAAGAGTAAAAGATAGATATTGGGATTTTTAAAATCGTTATTGGGATCATTTAGATGAAGATTGTGGTTAATTGGAAAATCACTATTTTTATCCAGATCTAGTAACTACAGAAAAATGCCACATATAAAAAGGCACACCCATATTTTCTATTTTGTTAATAAAGGAATAGTTCATACTAAAATGTATTCTGGCATCATCTGATTACAAACCCAAATGGGCTGTAAAGCTCCAAAAAGGACCACGAAAGCATAATAAATGCAGTCCATATGATTTGGAAGTTATATAAAACTGTATGAAAGCTTTGTGTGATGAAAAGACTGAAATTTAAGTCATACTTTGCTGCAAATACAATATTGAGAATGAGTACATGAACTATTACTATAATACATTACCTTCTAGTTGTAGTTGTATTTACAGCATCAGATAGTCGTAAAGTCACACTTTGAAAAAATAGCTTAGTAAACTGTTTATACAGACGGTCCTTGAGGAATGATTGAAAGAATCGACTAGTTCCCCCCTTCTCCCCCATTTTGTGGAGTCTTGGGAAATCATATCAATCGATAGTTCCTGTTCTAGAATGATTGCTGCACACACACTAAAGGGCAGTGGAAGTTCTCAATGGCCTTCATTTACAGTTTCTTTCAATAAATCTGCATGAATAAGCAGGACCGTCAGAGGTGAAGTACAGTTCACATTGGCTTCCAAACAGACTCACTGATGCTCAATGGAGCAGTATCATAGCTTGACCTTTTCCCAAGAGTGCTTGATCAACAGTAATTTTGCTAGACCAGCACCAATCCAGCTTGGACTGGAGCATCAAACTTCATGCTGGTTTCTGAAATGTTGGTTTTGGACTATTTGACTGTATTGTTGCTGAGAAACAGCCTCAAATTTATATGATTATATCTGCACTAGATCACACTGGCTCGCATGTTAGTTCGTGAAACCACTGGACCATTGAATTTCCCATCTTTGACAGCGTCCACATTTTCCCACCCATTCTTAATGCTAAAAAAAGGTTCAGTTAACCTGGTTCTACCCTGTAAATCAATGCATACAAGGGACAAGACATTTATTATCATTTAGAGTGTTTGCTAAAATGAGTTTAGTGAGACTTTGTAGGAGTTAAGCAAATATTTGTGGAATAGTTCCCATGTGTTTAAAACAGGAAGAGAGTTTTATCATCACCTGCCTTATCTGAATTATTGCCTGCACTCCTCAGTCCAGTCATTATGACCACCTGCCTAATATGCTACTGGTCCTCCATGTGCCACCAAAACAGCAACGACCTGCCGAGGCATGGACTCTACAAGACTGCCAACGGTGGTATCCTGTGGTATCTGGCACCAAGACATTAGCAGCAGATTCTTCAAGTCCTGTAAGTTGCAAGGTAGAGGTGCCGTGGATTGGACTTGTTGGTCCAGCACATCCCACAGATGCTCAATCGGACTGAGATCTGGGGAATTTGGGGAATTCTGGGGAACTCTTCATCATGTTCCTCAAACCATTCCCGAACAATGTGTGCAGTGTGGCAGAGCGCATTATCCTGCTGAAAGAGGTCACTGCCATCAGGGAATACCGTTGCCATGAAGGGGTGTACCTGGTCTACAATGATGTTTGGGTAGGTGGCACGTGTCATATTGATATCCACATGGATGGTCAACTCAGGGTTTCCCAGCAGAACATTTCCCAGAGCATCACACTCCCTCCACCGACTTGTCGTCTTCCCACAGTGCATCCTGATGCCATCACTTCCCCAGGTAAACAGCTGTCCACATGATGTCCCAAAACGGGACTCATCGGACCAGACGACCTTATTCCACTGCTCCAAGGTCAAGTTCCGATGCTCGCATGCCCATTGTAGGCGCTTTTCACAGTGGACAGGGGTCATCATGGTCACTCTGACCGGTCTGCGGCTACGCAGCCCCATACGCAGCAGGGTGTGATGCACTGTGTATTGTGACACATTCCTCCCATAACCATCATTAAAATGTTCTTTGACTTTGACAACCTTCTGTCGGTTTGTATAAGATGGGATAGCCTTCATTGCCTTCGCACATCGATGAGCCTTGGGCGCCCGATACCTTGTCATCTGTTTGTGGTTTGTCCCTCCTTGGACCACTGTCTGACCGGGAGCACCCCACAAGCCTTGCCGTTTCAGAGATGCTCTGACCCAGTCGTCTGACCATAACAATTTGGCCCTTGTCAAAGTCGCTCGGGTCTTTACTCCTGCCCATTTCTCCTGCATTCAACATGTTGACTATGAGAACTGATTGTTCACTTACCATCTAATCTACCCAGACCTTGGCATGTGGCCTTGTTAGATGATCAACATTATTCGCTTCACCTATGAGTGGTCATAATGTTTTGGCTCATCGGTGTATGTTTTCATATTCATGTCTTATGGTGAAATATACATTTTGAAACAAAAAAGTGTAAAAGACTTTGGAAACTTAAAAATGTGTGAATGCCATTGCATTAGATAACAAAATATCAAAGCAAGTGTCACCTGCACTCAAATGCTTCTCAGAACAAAAAACATTTTTGCTCAATGAATTATAATCCACTGGTGTGATGGTGACTTTTAGTGGATGTATAAAATCAGTTCCCCTCAAGTTCACACAGGTGTCCTAGCAGAGTAACCACAGATGGAGATCAATTAATTAATTATTGACATATTCCAGTGTTTAATGATTATAGTGTCACAATACAGTAAATTAAATAGTAGGTTACTGTATACAGTATGTACTGCTTTAACATTTTAAACCTAATTAACTTCTTTTTGTGAAGTATTTAGGTTAGAAAGTGTGCTTGTGCTATCTTTCTTTAAAATAAATGCCACTTGCTTTGATATTTTGATATCAAATGCAATGACATTCATACATTTTTAAGTGTGACTTAAAGGGATAGTTCCCCAAAAATCAAAATTTACTCAACCTCATTCCATCCCAGATGGGTATGACTTTCTTCTGCTGAACACAAATACATTTTTTTTTAGAAGTGAATGGTGGCCAGAACTTTGAAGGTCCAAAAATCACATAAAGGTAACATAAAAGTAATTCATACGACTCCAGTGGTTGAATCCATTTATTCAGAAGCAATATGATAGGTGTGGGTGAGAAACAGATCAATATTTAAACCTTTTTTTACTTTAAATTCTCCTCCCTGCCCAGTAGGTGGCGATATGCATGAAGAATTTGAATCGCCAAAAACAAAAGGAGAGTGTAAAAGTGAAAGTGGAGATTTTTTTACTTAAAAAAGGACTTAAATGTTGATCTGTTTCTCACCCACACCTATCATATCACTTCTGAAGACATGGATTTAACCACTGGAGGCATATGGATTACTTTTATACTGCCTTTATGTGATTTGTGGCGCTTCAAAGTTTTGGACCCCATTCACTTGTATTGTATGGACCTACAGAGCTGAGATATTCTTCTAAAAATATTTGTTTGTGTTCAGCAGAAGAAAGAAAGTCATACACATCTGGAATTTTCATTTTTGGGTGAATTATCCCTTTAAGTGTTCTAATACTTTTTGGGAAACTGGGACATCTGTATTTCTCTTCAAACCCCATGTGGAAAGTTTTCTGTGTGTTGTTTGCCCACAGTGATAGCAAGCGGTCAAGCTGTTTTGATTAGAAATGACTCCTCGAAAAACAAGAAATGAAAATGACTTTCAAATTGATCCGTTTCAATCAACAACAGGCCCCACCCCTTCCGAGCGTATCAATCAGCATTTTTACATGCACGTTCTAACACTGATTATGCTTAATAAGCCAACAATGTGTGTGGTCATATTAATACATTAAACGGCATTCCTTTATCGGTGTACGGTCATAAACGGCTTAAGAATAAACCGATCGACATGGTCGATTTTTGTCCATCACACCGATTTTATGCCTTAACCGGCATTCTTACCGGCTTATTCAATGTGCGCAAGTGTTGTGCACATGACTGTTTTGATGTCAAAAGCAGAGAATATCTAGATTATTTCAAATCTCATGTAAACACTGTTTTCTTGCTTTGTATGATTTTTTAAATAAGCATATTTTTGGAAGTTATCAGAGTATTGGTGTGCATGTTAACAGGCTCATTCACTTCAATGTGTGTGTAGTGTGCAAGACTAGAGACTACTTTGTAAAAATGTTTAACTCCTAAGTAGCCTATTAAACTTCAGTTTGTAACTCATCCCGCTCTGTTTGTTCTACGGACATGAATATTTCCTCAAATCATGCATCTTATTGAGTAATGTGAGGTGTGTTAATACATTTCTAAGTGATTGGATTTAAGATTGTGTGTGTATGTACATGTGTGTTTGCTGGTTTCTGTGTTAATGTTTTGACAGTTGCTTACCCTAACACAGTTACCAGCATCCTCTCTGTCAACAGTTTCTCATTGTGTTTGCAAGACATGCAAACACAACATCAAATTCAATGCACCACTGCACACACACACACACACACACACACACACACACACACACACACACACACACAGGTTCAGCCCCGTCAGGCCTGATGATATGGGTAATTAGGGTTTGTGTTAATTGGAGAGATAGTCACTGGTAGAGCATTCAGTTCAGCAGTACAACTGTCAAAAAATCAGTCTAGAGCATGTTTACATTGGAAAACAATTGAAAAGCAGTACGGACGGGTGCAAAAATGCGTTTTGGTGTGAACAGCCCCTTAAAAAATTCTTTAAGATATTCTGGTCTCTAGAAAAGTCTCAAGAAGCTCCTTCAATGTAAGTCTATGGGGTGTTTTTTATTCCATTTTTTTAAGCACAACAGTCTGGTTCCGGTCTTCTGGAAGTAAAAATCCCATTAAAAACAATTTCCACAGGGAACTGATTATTAACGATAACTTACTTATAAAGACAGACCTAACGTGAGCTCAGAGGCTGTTGAACGAGCCGTCAGTCTGTGTTATTTCAGTATCATTTAAAAAAAAAATCACGCTTATATGGAAGCCCATTTAAGCCACTTAAAAACAATTGTGCTTTGGTAAATCAAAATGATGAGATACAAAGTCATAATTATGAAACACTAAGCTATAATAATGATATACTAATTACTAATAATGATATACACTTACTACTGCACTTAACCTGCACTTAACCCATCCTTGTCTTCTGTGCTAGCATCTTTACTACTCCAGACACTGTGAGAAATTGGCAGTCCTATACTGCAGATGTTGTTAAACTTTGTATGACAAATTGCTTGCTATGTGTCTCATTTGTAAGTCGCTTTGGATAATAGCATCTGCTAAATGACTAAATGGAAAAGTAAATCATAATTATGAAATAATCATAATTATGAGATGACTTTTTATCTCAACATAATGACTTACCAAAGCAAGATTACTACTTTTTTTGTTTTTGTTTTTATGTGGCGGAAATGGGCTTCCAGACGTTTAATAGCGGATTTGTGGTGAATAACTACATTACCCATGATCCTGCTGAGAAAGATCCACCAATCAGAGAATTGCAACAAACAAACCGCGCCAAACAAGCTCTGCAGCGACCGCCTACTCCCATGATGCAATTAAGTCGGTCTTCCTACACTCTCAAACTAATGTGTATATCTGAATATTTAGCAATTAAATGAAACTATATAGTTTCTATACTTATAAGGGTCAATGAATTGACACTAATTGTTTTTGTCTATGTCTAATAAATTATTCAAAAATACGTTACAAATGCAGTTCACACAAAATAATTACTTGAATACACCTCTTCTATGATGAACATGTTTCCAATTACTGTGTTATTAAAGTCTCCCTAAAAGCTGAAATTTTTGAAAAAAGAAATGTTGGCATGAGCAGTGCAGAATAATCTATTATTATTATTTCTTAAAAAAAAATCAAAATGTCAGTGAAACAATTTTATTTTAAAATATGATTAATATTTGAAAAACTTTTTTTCCACCAATTCAAAGTCATGTGGTATAACCAAAATGTAGGTAGAAATTTTGTTTTCATGTGACAAAATTCATAAAACAGAGAAGATCTCTTTAGACCCACAAGAAGATTTAAAATCAAATCATTATTTTGTCATATCATTAAATATGAATATTTTGTCATTTTTATTTAAACGCTCATTTCGTTCAGGTCATGTGGTGTAACCATGAGAAAACTTCTTGATATTCTTGACTTAAAAATTCATGATATTTGTAAAAAAATATATATTTGTCACCTTGTAACATATGAAAACTTTTTTGAAATTAATGATTAAGTTGCGTACACTCTTATGTATTCAAGGTGCAAGGAAACAATTTTAATACCTTTTACTTGATAGTTACACCACATGACATTTTTAAAGTCATACTTTTTCTTTTTTCTTTTTTTTTTCGTAGAAAATGCTACAAATGTTTTCCAAAAATGTGTAAAAACAACATGAACTCAAAGGTTACATGTCTACGACCTTGATAATTGTGTTTTAAATGAGATTTTTTAAATATTTCTACATTTTATCACCTCATACACCCTTATTTGTCAATGACCCATAATCAGTAACTTTAAGTCAGTAGTTTAATATTTGTAAATCATTTTATTTTGATTACATCATTCGCAATGATATGGGAGTGGTGGTGGTGTAGTGGACTAAAGCACTGAACATGTAAGCAGAAGCAGGTTGCTGGTTCGATCCCCACAGCCACCACCATTGTGTCCTTGAGCAAGGCACTTAACTCCAGGTTGCTCCAGGGGGATTGTCCCTGTAATAAGTGCACTGTAAGTCGCTTTGGATAAAAGCATCAGCCAAATGCATAAATGTAAAATGCAATGCTTCTTGGGATTGTAGTTCATTCCCTCATTAAAGACGGTAAGTACACAGTCTTGTCTTTTTGTCTGATTTTTAAATACTTTTTTTGCTTCAAATCAAAGTTTGTAATGTTGTGATTCACCTCGGAGCAGATTGGTTTGGTTCATGGCTTACATGAAGGATTTGATTAAATCCCAAGATGGCTGAAAGTTGAGCTCTATTATCGGCCAGGCAAAAATAAGAAAATTAACATCACACCTTTCCTCAACAAGCTACTGTATATGACTTGAGGTACCATTCATGTCTATAGCACAAACAAGCATAGTCCAACTTCATTTTGAAATAAGAAAAATGTCTATAATAAATTACTCCACATAGTCAAAAATAAATTCAAAGAATTGATTGGTGGGAGTAGCTCAAATTGCACTCCAACGTATCATTACTAAACCAAGAAAAAAATGAATCAGTATTCAAACACGATAGCACACGTCCATTTGATTTACAGATGCTTCACACTTCAGTAGGTGAAGATATTCTTAATCTTACGATGTAAATTGTTAAGCTTCGAAGGGTCTATGAGAGTTTTAATCATGTTGTGTCATGTATGGAAGCCACCGTTTTCCCGCTGATTTGTGATGAGCTTATGTGAGAATAATTAATGCCAATTACTTCTTAATTACAGTGATTAGAGGAGTCACTGGAAATTAAGCTGCAGCTGTATGCTTCTCGCCATGTTCTTGTGTGTGTAGCAAGGAGAGAGACGGGTGAGGTTTACACAGTTAAATGCGGTTTAGACGCCCACAGTGAGTGTCAATAAAGTGACCAATAAAAGTGTGAAGTACATCTGGGACGAGAAATAGACCATTAAATCACAGAACTTGTGAACGTCACTTACCTTGAAATAGATCTAGTCTCATGTACAGTGACAGTCATAAACTACCACACCATTGTGGAATAGTTTTTCATTTAATTTTCCTTGTTCATTAAAAGTGTGACATTTCTGCGCTCCTAGTGGTACCAAATGGAATTGCAAAAAATAAAAATAAAAGATGTTTTAATCAACAGTGGCAAGAAAAAATATGTGAACCCTTTAGAATTAGCTGGTTTTCTGCATTGATTGCTCATAAAATGTGATCTCATCTTCATTAAAGTCACAAGTATAGACAAAGCACAGTGTGCTTAAGCTAACAACACACAAACAATTATAGTCTTTAATGTCTTTAGTGAACACAACCCATGAAACATTAACAGCGCTGTGGAAAATGTAAGTGAACCCCTAGGCTAAAGACAACAAAAAAAAGCTAATTAGAGTCAGGAGTTGGCAAACCTGACATCAAATTAATGAAATGAGATTGGAGGTGATGGTTAAAGCTACTTTGTCTAATAAAAAGCACTCAAACATTTTGAGTTTGCTATTCACAAAAAGCATTTACTGACGTGGACCATGCATTGCAAAAAAGAGACCTCAGAAGACCTATGATCAAGAATTGTTGCTTTGCATAAAGCTGGAAAGGGTTACAAATTATCTTGAAGAGCTTAGATATTCATCTGTCCACAGTTAGACAAACTGTCTATAAATGGAGATGATTTAGTACTGTGGGTACTCTTCCTAGAAGTGGCCGTCCAACCAAGATGACTTAAAGAGCACACTGCAGAATGATCATACTGGGTCATACTGGTCAAGCTAAAATACTAAAAATTCAGATGTCCTTCCAGTTAAATGGGCAGCATCAGGGTGGACAATAACAGGGTGGACATTCTGTGGATAAATGAGCCACTACATGGTCTGTGATTGATATATAGGAAACATATTTGTAAACTAATATTTACGATTTTATGTTAACATAAATACTGTATATTGAAATTTTAAATTATATTAATTACACTTATATCTTCCCATAACAGGGTGGACATGTTATCCTTGACACATATGACTAACACCACAAAATAAAGGAAAACATAAATAAAACAATAGAGTTATAAACTTTAAATAACTCAAAGTAATTTAGCAGAATGGGTGTTGTACACCTCCAGTGTGAAATTAAACAATATAAATAACACACACACTTGTAACGGGGACTTAAATGACACAGAATTGTAGGAATGACCCATATTTACAGGCGTTCCTGTGCAAGACACTGCTTAACATTGAAAAACAGCTCGGACGGACGCAAAAACGTGTTCAGTGTGAACGTCCCCTACTAAACTTAAAATGAGAAAAATGCTTTAATGCAATGACCAGGAAAAAGAGAGAAAGAGAGAGAAAAGGCTCAACATGAAAATAGTGTATTTCTCCTTGGATTAGTGTTGTTGTTTTGGCAGTAAATAGTGTTTATCATAAGGGAAATGTAAGAAAATTACGTTGTGTTTTAACTACCCCTGTACTACTGTACTTTTATTTTGAATTAATGCAGTAATGCAGTTTTTCTTACCTCTCTCTCTCTCTCTCTCTACCAGAACGAGCTAATAAAATGTAATGTCATGAATAGGTGTGTTTACTGGTGTTTTAAAATCCCAATAGTGGGAAACAATTAACATGCACTCGAATGCTATATGATTTTGACAAACTTATCTTGCTTCTGACAGAAAACACATGCTGATTGTCACTGATCTTTTCCCCAGCCGTTTCTGTCAAATTTAGCGTCCATGTAAAGCAACAGCCGATATCTCACACAACTCAAAGGTGTGTGTGTTTCAGGTCAATTTCTCTCAATTTGTGAAACATTCTCAGCAGTTTGGGTGTGTGACACTAAAATAGAGAACGCAATTTTTTTCCATTAATCACGGGACGATTCCTTATTTTACAGGACGTTTGGCATATTTTGTTCATTAATTTTACCTGATACTGCCTCAGTGTGAGGGTGACTCTCTCTCTCTCCACTCACTGTCATAAACTCCCTCAGCCGATGATGGCGGCAACAACGGTGGTCAGGGGCGGGGAATGGCAGAATTCAAGTGATAATGCACCAATTACAACAAAGAATCTCCAGTTTCACAAAACAGCATCCAATACAGTTAAAGGGAAACTAACATGACAGTAGATTATGGACTTCTGAAGCAGCAAAACAAGTGGGCATACCGATGGTATCCACAAATATTGATCATTAGAAGTCATTATACGCAAACAGCCCTGGGAAAAAGTAAGCATATGGCGTATACGTGCGTATGGCCCCGACTACACCACTCCCTACCCTAAACCTTAAACCTAAATGATAGAGTCATACAAGCAAATGTGATATGAAAAACTCGATCTCTAAAGCAACCAAGTCATTCTGTGATGCTTCTATGACACTCACGTGTCCACTTGCGTGCTCTTCAGGACTCATACCTCGTCCTTTGCATCGCAAGTGCACCATTTAATCAGTCGAGCTTCCGCACAATTTGAACAAGCTCGTAAATGTAGTTTGTTATGTACATGTAATGCAAACATTAAAATGTATCGCCTTACAATTAAATCATGCACTATAGTACACATTTTAGATGTCATAAGATAGCATTGTGTGAAGTACAGGGCGAAAAGTAAGTGTTTCTGAACTGATAACCTGCCGTTTTACTCGTGATTTGTGTAAAAGTGAATAAAAGTCAATGTTGTTGTAGTGCCTCTAGTGTTCACTTCACTAGGAAAGTGCTGCAATACATACAACGAGACATGTAAAAATAACTTTGCAAACATGTAGGTATAGTTATGTGATTCTGAGACCATGTTGTAATAAGTTCTCGTTATACACAGATCACATTAATTGTAGTTGTTTTTGGGAGTAGCTACAATTCATTGTTTAATATGAGTGTCTTTATAGAGTTATTTTCACCCAAATTAACCAGTTTCACCATTTTATTTAAATACCATATTTATTGTTTCTAAATTATGACATTCATTCCATCATTACCTGTTAGTAGTTTACAAATGAGAAATTCTAATTAGCAAATTATATGAAGATATTTCTAGTAAAGAAGTACCCTTAAATTAAGTCAATTAATCCATACCTCTTACTAGAGAAGCATATTCAATGTTTAATTTTACCCAGTGGGAGTCTATTTTCTGACATAAGAAATTACATATTATTTTCGTTACTCTTATAAGTCAACTTATTTTCAATTCCAGTGCTAATTAAGAGCAGGCAGCGACTTCCAGAAGATTTTCTGTGAGTCTCGAGAGAGGATATGGCATCTGTTACAGTCTTTAGGTATCAGATATGCGTTTCAACGATTTGTTCTGCTCTGTGAAGAAATCCAAAACCACCCAAAGCTCCGTCTAGCCTTACAGTAACTTTAGTTTTAAAACTCTGTTTTAAATATGTCACTGCCCAATGATGAAACCAGGTTTCTGAGCAGTTTAAGTTAGAATTGTAAATTTGAGAGCTCTGGATTACAATTATTTTAGACCCTGCTGCTCAAGAGGGTTTAGTAGGGGACTTCATCCTCAGTAGGGTTGGCTTGATTTATTACTTGATTTATTTCAATGGTTGATTAACTTCGTATCCATCCTATACGAACTATTTGCTTGTTTTAGGCTCTGTTCCAAAACCTAGTGAGCTGCCTTGCTGTCTACACTCTACATACACTGTAAAAAAATGTTGTCAGGTAATCGAAAAAAATGTGTCAAAATTACTTGATTAATTTGAGTTATTATTATTAGTTTTAACGGATAGATTAAGTAAATAGATCCTTAAGAAAACAGTTGGTGATTACCTGCACTGTACGTGAAGGATACATATAATATTGTTACAATATGGCCAAAAGAAGTGTTATTTTGCTGCCTAACTTTTGAATCAGTCTTCATGTCAGAAACATGCCAGTGATGCATTAAAATGCTGCCTATGCAGACAGCTCACTAGATTTTGGAACAGAGCCTTGATGTTAAGTTGACATTATAAGACTTTAAAATGGCAAAAATTATAGACCACAAAAAGTGCATATGATAAATGCATGACTGCCTGTGTAATGCAATAAATGAATGTTCTAAAGTCTTTGTTTTGACCATAATGGATAATACCAGAGGAATGTTTCTTCAAAAGTCTCTTGGATTGAGTTGATTGAAAAATACTATGGAAAAATACTTAGTATCCCCCACCACAACATTAAATCCCAGACTTGTATGTATTTGTAAGATGCCCTGGCACAAACTGCCAAGAGCAATTAAAGATAAGTATCGAAAGACTTTGTTTGACTAATCCAGATTAATTGCACTGAAGCATTAATACACTTGCCCTTGAACTCATTTGAACTGTTGGGATTACAACCAGTCATTAGGACAACCTTTAAAGCAAATGGAGACTTGGAAACACACACATTTGTAAGGTTGAGTGGGGGTAACGAAGGTCATGGCATTTGGGGGTCATGTAAGGTCATGTACTGTAAATCTCCCAGAGTAGATCATGTTTTGACCAAAATCTTCCTTTGATTAAAGCACACTTATCAAAGCATTCATGCTTCTATTTTGCCATTTTAGTATAAAGCATTTCAATAGGACATTCCAGTAGAAATTCCACATATTGTGGGATTTTAACATTTACAAATAAAGATTTTGCAAAGAAAATGTGAAAACACACCAAAGTTTAATACGTAGGATAAGTTATTAAGCATAAATATGAGAAGTAGTCATAGTGATGCTTACCTTGGCAAAACAAAAAAGGCCATCAAAAATCTGAAAACAATGCTAATGGAACTTCATCATTTGTAACCAACCCTAAATAAAGGAATCAAAGAATCTGCATCCAATGAGATCCAATGGGACAAACTGAAATTTTGAATTCATAAAGAAATAAATATTTTTTCCCCCATGTAAGATTCTTATTTGATTCTTTTAGAGCTTGTTGAAAATCATAATAGACATTCAATTAGAATTCCTTTAGGACTGTTTTTACTATTGGGTCAGAATATTCTATATATAAAAGACACGAGAAATAAAGCAAGCTTGTTGCATACAATATAAGCAGTTGAACTGAAAAAAAAAAAAAATGACAATTTTTATTTCACAAGTTTTTGCACACAGCTTTTCCAAGTAAATCTTAATGGTATAAAACTAAGTAAAATCTACTTAACTTTTTGACATAATATTGATTAGAGTGAGTGAGTAAATTTAACGTAACTTTTAGAAATTCAGTAACTTTGACTTACAAATATGATACAAAAATGTATTTATCTTAAAATGTATCTTATTGCAACGTCACACTTCGTGTACCACATGACATTACTGATGCCTCCCACAGGAAAATGTAATGCATGCTACGTAGACAACATCATCTTTCATTACTGGCGTTAAAAACAAAATCCAGAGCTGCGCACATGAACCTCAACACTTGGTGCACAAAACATCATGACGGTGACAATCAACAGATAATTTTTTTTTTTATCATGAATGGGTAATTTTGAGTAGAAAATGAACTTCAGACTGCAAAAAAAACAAAAAAACAAAAAAAAAACGTAACAACAAAATTAATACAAACGGTGTAAATAAACTTGCAAACAGTGAAACCAAGCATGCTCATTAATTATTCAAGCCCAGTGCATGCTGGGAACACCAGCTTCAAAATTAAATGTACTTATTTTATTGACCTGTGAAATTTACTCAAATGAGCAAATAAATATGACAAGGTTTTCTACTTTATATTTATTTATAAGCTAGTGCATTCATTTTTACATGTTTGAATGTAGAATTTACTTAAGATTTTCAAGTTTACACTTTAACTTATTTAGTGTAGAAAGTACTTAATCTTTTCTGCTATATTTACTTCACGCCAAAATATTTTGTGCAGTATTTTTGTATATAATTTTATGCTTTGTTTGTGTATGTGCATACATGTGTAACCTGTACAGTTCTCACAGGAAATGCACAAACCCCCGGTTTTTTTCCTATCCCAAACAAATGATGATGAAACAAGTGTTTGAATATCTCGGTCTGTGCTGAGATGTTCAAATGAGCTGTCAGATGGAGAGAGAAACAGTCACTGAGAGCAGACTGTGTGCACTGTACAGCTGAATCTGCCAGCATTTACTCGCCAGACAACACTTTCAATCATGCTTGAGTTCTGTCGTCAACATTTAGTTGTCCTGGCAAACAGATGTTATGAATGTCACAGTTTTAGGAAGACATCAATTTGTTTACAATTTGGTAGTACTAATACACTCTTGTCCTATTACAAATGCAATAAGCACATTCATATCTATCTGTCCGTCCGTCCGTCCGTCCGTACGTACGTCCGTCTGTTACATTTCAGTGTACAAACTTTTCCACCTCATTAAAGGCACACTTTACTCCAGTGCTTTATGACATTTCGGTGAGGAGTTTATAAATGAAATTCAAAAGTCTCTCCTGATGCTTTGAATGATGTTTTCTGTGACTGTGTGTTCTCTTCAAATGACTGTAGAAAGACAAATAGCCATTTGTAATTGACGCACTCCCTTTGGCTTGAAGCAGCATCAGTTGATGTATGTTTCTCAGTGTTTTGAAACAGCTCCAGACAGAATCTACAGCATTAGTGCAGTCTGTCTAAAGCACAGGACAACACTTCATAGAAATTGAGACTGAAACCCGAGAAAAATGATGAAGCAGACTAGCTTGGAATTAGGTGTGTATGTATATATATATATATATATATATTCATAATATTGTAGAATATTTGAGTATTTTAAAGTGATAAGACAATAGAGGCATCCAACACACAAGTGTGTATACATCAGTTATTTTACAACTGCATCCAATCAGAATTTAGAGCCGGAACCCAGGTTTAAAATTAACACTCGCCAAGTGCCAAATGTGAGTAAAAATGGGCTTTATTGAGTGAATAACATAACAATGAACTGCATAAAGCATAAAACCAACTCTAACACATTTCTGCCCTCACAGATGTGCTCGTCCATAGAAATTCAGTCTAATTTTCAGTTCAAGCACCACCCTTGTTGTTTCACTGAATATCTCGGCCTCTGAGTGGACTAGAAGCTGAATCTAGGTATCATTAGAAAGTAGTCAAAAACATATTTTTCTGTTGATTTGTTTTGCATGCTTTTCCTTCTGAATTGCATATTTTGTTCTGGACATGTAAGATACAAAATTGGATTATTCAGCAAATTCTCTTTTTTTTTTTTTTTGAAAACTCCCTAAGGTAAGAGCAAATATAAATTGTTTGCCTATTTGGGGCTTACAACAGCAATGATCGGCACATAAAAGAGACATTTGTATTTGATGTCTTACAGAAATCATATTTCACTATATTATTCTTTTAAAAATCTTTCGAACTGTGGTATTAGGGCAACAAAATTAACTATACAGTCGCATTCCTGAGAATTAGAGCTTTCGTTTGATATATGACTTGTCCATTTACTGTAGATGCTATGTGCAAGACTTTTATTTTCACATAAATATTTCTACCCCATTACCTCTCGGAGACCCAAATTTTCAATGTGAATGTTTTGAGGACTTATTTTGTTATTTTAAGTAACATAAATACAGAAGTGAAAAGTTCAAATTCTAAGGTTTCAAATGATACATCATATGCCTAACTTGTGTATACGGAGACTTTACTGTTTTAAGTGTAAACTTTTCTCACAATATAGCACCCCCCATAGAGTTTAAGGGGTTAAATAAAATTGTAAGAATGATTGTTTGTCCCAATGTACAGTTGTGCTCAAAAGTTTGCATACCCTTGGAGAATTGGTAATATAAGTACCATTATTAAAGAAAACATGAGTGAGCAGGCAAAACACATTTCTTTTATTTCTTATGGGATTCATATTCAACTGTAGGTTATAACAGAATGACACAATCATAAAACATAACATGGCAACAAAGAAAAAAAATGAAATGACCTCTGTTCAAAAGTCTGCATACCCTTAGTTCTTAATACTGTGTATTGCCCCCTTTAGCATCAATGACAGCGTGCAGTCTTTTGTAATAGCTGTCTATGAGGCCCCAAATTCTTGCAGGTGGTACAGCTGCCCATTCGTCTTGGCAAAATGCCTCCAGGTCATGCAAAGTCTTTGGTCATCTTGCATGAACCGGACGTTTGAGATCTCCCCAGAGTGGCTCAATGATATTAAGGTCAGGAGACTGTGATGGCCACTCCAGAACCTTCACCTTTTTCTGCTGTAACCACTGGAGGGTCAACTTGGCCTTGTGCTTAGGGTCATTGTCGTGCTGGAAAGTCCAAGAGCGTCCCATGCGCAGCTTTCGTGCAGAAGAATGCAAATTGTCTGCCAGTATTTTCTGATAACATGCTGCATTCATCTTGCCATCAATTTTCACAAGATTCCCTGTGCCTTTAGAGCTCACACCCCCCAAAACATCAGTGAGCCACCACCATGCTTCACAGTGAGGATGGTATTCTTTTCACTATAGGCCTTGTTGACCCCTCTCCAAACATAGCGCTTATGGTTGAAACCATAAAGCTCTATTTTGGTCTCGTCACTCCAAATTACAGTGTGCCAGAAGCTGTGAGGCGTGTCAAGGTGTTGTCGGGCATATTGTAACCAGGCTTTTTTGTGGCACTGGCGCAGTAAAGGCTTCAATCTGGCAACTGGACCATGCAGCTCATTTTTGTTCATGTATCGTCGTATTGTGCTCCTTGAAACAACCACACCGTCTTTTTCCAGAGCAGCCTGTATTTCTTCTGGCAGTTGTGGCTGAAATCTTTCTTGGTCTACCTGACCTTGGCTTGGTATCAAGAGATCCCTGAATTTTCCACTTCTTAATAAGTGATTGAACAGTACTGACTGGCATTTTCAAGGCTTTGGCTATCTTTTTATATCCTTTTCCATCTTTATAAAGTTCCATTACCTTGTTACGCAGGTCTTTTGACAGTTCTTTTCTGCTCCCCATGGCTCAGTATCTAGCCTGCTCAGTGCATCCACGTGAGAGCTAACAAACTCATTGACTATTTACACACAGACACTAATTGCAATTTAAAAAGCCACAGGTGTGGGAAATTAACCTTTAATTGCCATTTGAACCTGTGTGTGTCACCTTGTGTGTCTGTAACAAGGCCAAACATTCAAGGGTATGTAAACTTTTGATCAGGGCCATTTGAGTGATTTCTGTTATCATTATGATTTAAAAAGGAGCCAAACAACTATGTGATGATAAATGGCTTCATATGATCATGATCCTTCAATAAAAGTTTTTTTGCATGATCAGTCATATTTTCAAAATCAATGCCAAAATTTCACAATTTCTGCCAGGGTATGCAAACTTTGAGCACAACTGTCAGTGTTGCGAGCGATTCCGATCAATACAAACTGTCTACTAAAGTCATAATTTGCACATGGAAAATTTCCATTAATTTATCTAGCCCCCCCCCCAGAAATCCACGTGCCAAAAAACATAACTGAATATATTTGACACTTGAAATTCTCTGTTGGGTGTATAACAGCATGCTTAATAGAATAGTTCACCCAAAAATTATAGTTCTCATCATTTACTCACCCTTTATATATTGCTTCATAAGATATGGATTACTTTTATGCTACAATTACAGTATGTCCCTTTTGGAGCTATGGACAAACAGACATCATACATCCTTCAAAAAATATTTTTGTCCCGCAGAAGAAAGAAAGTCATACGAGTTTGTGATGGCATGAGGGCGAGTAAATGAGAGAATTTGCATTGTTGGGTGAACTATCCTTTAAATGTGTATGAGTTGTAGTGAAAAGCAATATAATTCCTTATTGGTCTGATCTCTGTAAACATTTCCCAGATATTTTCAGATGAAAATATAGTGGTCTAAAGTGCATTTTCCAAAAACATGAGGACAGAAATGTGAACAGATCCAAGCTTCTCACAACGACTGGAAGAAAGATACACACACATTGCCCCCCTAAGGAACCCGCCACAGCACCCCCCCCCCCCCATGAGGTCAGTGCAAGATGACATTTAAAGCACAGCAAACAAAGGCAAACAAACACATAGTGGAAGGATAAAATATGAGAAAAAGAGAAAGCTAGAAAGCGTGCATCGAAATCTTCCCGCAGGAATGCACTTTTTCTCCATAGCTTATGAACATTTGCTCTGCAGTCTTAATTGCATTTCAGTTTCATCTCTTTCCATTCCATTTCAAAATGGCAAAGGTAGCCGTATTCTTATTCAGACCTCAGGCAAAGAAATGCTAATTCAGCAAAGAGCACATTGCATGACATGCATCTCTTCATGCATCAGTTTTAGCAGACGTCCAATTAGTGAACAGTGACTGAACGAGAGCAGGATATACAGAAGTGTAGATACATAAACAAATACAATCAAGACTGCAGCAATGTGTACATTATTACATACTGTATATACAGAGTATATATATATATATATATATATATATATATATATATATATATATATATATATTCTGTAACTAAAAAACTTCACCTGTCAGTGGTTTTAATGTTGTGGCTGATCAATGTGTGTATATACTATATATATGCACACTGCTCAGCCACATCATTAAAACCACTGACAGGTGAAGTGAATTACATTTATTATCTTGTTACAATGGCACCTGTCAAGGGGTGGGATATATTAGACAACATGTGAACAGTCAGTTCTTAAATTTCATATGTTGGAAGCAGGATGAATGGGCAAGCATAAAGATCTGAGCAACTTTGACAAGGGCCAAATTGTGATGGAGCATCTCCAAAACGGCAGGTCTTGTGGGGTGTTTTCGGTATGCAGTGGTTAGTACCTACCAAAAGTGAACCGGCGACAGGGTCATGGACGCCCAAGGCTCACTGATGTGCATGGGGTGCGATGACTAGCCTGTCTGATCCGATCCCACAGAAGAGCTACTGTAGCACAAATTGCTGAAAAACGTAATGCTGGCCATGATAGAAAGGTGTCAGAACACACAGTGCATCGCAGCTTTCTGCGTATGTGGCTGCGTAACCGCAGACCGGTCAGAGTGCCCATGCTGACCCCTGTTCACCGCCGAAAGTGCCTACAATGGGCATGTGAGTGTCAGAACTGGACCATGGAGCAATGGAAGAAGGTGGCCTGGTCTGATGAATCACATTTTCTTTTAGATCATGTGGACAGCTGGGTGGCAGCAGGATGCACTATGGGAAGATGACAGGCTGGCGGAGGCAGTGTGATACTCTGGGCAATGTTCTGCTGGGAAACCTTGTGTCCTGGCATTCATGTGGATGTTACTTTGACATACCACCTACCTAAAGATTGCTGCAGACCACGTACACCCCTTCATGGCAACAGTATTCCCTGATGGCAGTGGCCTCTTTCAGCAGAATAATGTGCCCTGCCACACTGCAAAAATGGTCCAGGAGTGGTTTGAGGAACATGACATAGAGTTCAAGGTGTTGACTTGGCCTCCAAATTCCCCAGATCTCAATCTGATTGAACATCTATGGGATGTGCTGCACCAACAAGTCCGATCCATGGAGGCTCCACCTCGCAACTTACAGGACTTAAGGGAACGTCTTGGTGCCAGATACCACAGGACACCTTATATATATATATATATTATATATATATATATATACACACACCACCATTCAAAAGTTCATTGTCACTTACTCATTCTTTATTTATTTTTTAATTTTTTTTTTCATTTTAGAATAATAGTAAAGTCATCACAACTATGGAATAACATAAATGGAACTATGGGATTTATGTTGTGACTAAAAAAAATCCAAAATAAATCAAAACTGTGTTATATTTTAGCATCTTCAAAGTAGTCACCCTTTGCCTAGAATTTGCAGACATGTACTCTTGACATTTTCTCAACAAACTTCTTGAGGTATCACCCTGGGATGCTTTTTAAACAGTATTGAAGGAGTTCCCATCTATATGTTGGGCACTTATTGGCTGCTTTTCTTAATTATTCGGTCCAAGTCATCCATTTCAAAAACAAATTTTTTTTAAATAAAATTTTAGTTTTATAATTAAATAAATTAATATGTTGGCACAATTATATTTTTGTCTACAAAACTAATTTCAAACATTTAAGCATACGCCTTCAGATCAAAAGGTATTTAAGATCATGAGAAACATTTCAGGCACGTGACCCCAAACTTTTGAACGGTAGTGTATATATATATATATATACGGTATATCAAAAAAACATTTCCTGCACCATCAAAATGTCATTGTCATGCTGTTCTCACCTCAGTTTGGACGATTCTGTCACAAGCTCGGCAATCTTCCGATTTATCACGTCTTTTTAACCACAATATGTTTATTGTACTTAAAAATGAGTTTAGCTTCATTATACTATCATGTTGATATTTTAGATCCCCTACCCAACCCCATTCCTAAACCCAACTGTCATTATCCCGCTCTGTTTGCTCTGTGGTCCCTGTCTGTTTTCTGTCTGTTTGTGTTTGTTGTGTTTATGAGCAATTGGTTTGTGTCTGTGTTTGTGTTAGCCATGCTCTCTCCTGACTTTTTCTGGTTTACATTTTGTTTGTTTCCTCTCCCCTGTGAGAGTTTTGTTTTGTTTGTTTGTTTTCTGTTGTTTAATAAAATCATAAATTTTTCACTCATTCCTGCATTTGGGCCCTCATACCTGCTAAATCCCTGACATAACAATCTGGCCAACCTTGGACCCAGCAGAGGCAATATGGGCATTTTTCTCCACCCAGCTCCTGCTCAGAAGAAGCTGACCCACCACCACCCAGATCTTGCAGAATGGGCAGCCCTTTGGCATTTATCCTGAGGAGCTGGTCCATGAGCTCCACAGGTAGTGCTATGATGAGACCAGTCTCAAACATCTTTTTCTGTCGGGCCTGGACAAACCGTACAGCATTGAGGAGCTGGGTGAGATTTTTTTTTTTTGGCCTTTCTGGGATTTGGTCAACCACGTCGATTGGCTCACAGAGATGGAGATTCCGCTACAAGGTTGGAACACCAAATCCCACAACTCCTCTGAGCCTGCACCCTGCCCTTCTCCTGGTTCTTATCGGGCTTCACGGCACTGTAGGAGGAGGAAGCTAGCCGTGGACCACTAGGAGGCGGCTGAGCTGCTGTTGCTGACCACACAGAGGCGGCCGAGCCCACTGTTGCCGACCGCCAGGAGGCGGAGGAGCCCGCTGTCGCTGACCGCTCCTGCAGCATCCCTGGAGAGGTCTGAGTTTGCTGCTGTTCTGTGGGCGGCCTCTAATGTCCTTTCACCTGTGGCCGTCGATGAGCCTGTCCAGTTTCCCATTGCCTTCAACGAGCCTCTCTGACCCCTCGCCAGCAGCCATCACTCAGTCTGTTTAGTTGCCAGAGGCCGCCGCCCAGTCTGTCCAGTCTCCAGTGGCCGCTACTCAGTCTGACCATGTCCAGCCCTCTGCGGTCACCACTCAACCTGTCCAGTTCCCTGTGGCCTTCAACGAGCCTGTCCAGTTCCCTGTGGCCATTGACGAGCTTGTCCAGTCGCCTGCGGCCGTCGCCCACTCTGACTCCTCGCCAGCAGATGCCACTCAGTCTGTTCAGTCACCAGAGTCTGCCACCCAGTCTGTCCAGTCTCCAGCTGCCGCTACTCAGTCTGACCGCGTCCAGCCCTCTACTGCCACAGACCAGTCTTTCCAGTCCCCTGGGGTCGCCGAGTCTGTCCAGTCTCCAGTGGCCTCCATCCAGACTGACCCCTCACCAGCAGCCACCTAGTTCCCTGAGGCCACTGCTCAGTCAGACTACCATCCAGTGACCGCCGTCCTTTCTGACCCCTCACCAGCAGCTGCCACTTTGTCTGACCCATTTTCAGCAGCCGCCACTCAGTCTGTCCTGTCCCCAGCGGCTACCACTCACCCAGTCCATTTCCCAGTGGCCACAGCTCTGCCTGTCCACTCTCCAGCAGTCACGCTCAGTCTGTCCAGTTTCCAGTGACCACCTAGACCAGGGATGGGCAACTGGCGGCCCGCGGGCCGTATACGGCCTTCTGTATCGTTGAATACGGCCCGTCGGACAAGACTGAGGATTGATTTTATTTCTTTGAAAAAGGGATTATGTAAAGATTGCATTCAGATTATAATGTTATTACAACTACTGGCCAGAAGAGGTCGCTTGTTCTTAGCAGACCTGCTGATCACTCTAGGATTCTTGCATGCAACATCTTACACTTGCTCATCATTTATAAGGCAAATTAAGCAAAATTTTACCTCAGCTTGTCAGCGACATAGTGTGCACTATTGTTAATGTACGCAGGTGGAACCCATGTCTTTTGTTTGCCTGGATACTAAATCTTTCATTAAAGATTTCAATTTGATTCGCAAATACACCATTGATCCAGTGATCAAAGCGCCGTACAGTATGAGAGATACATACACCATAGCTGCTCTCATCACAGATGTAAAGGGTAAATAAAATACGAGGGTAAAAGAGGGTGGGGGGGCTCTGTTTGCTCTGTGGTCCATGTCTGTTTTCTCTCTAGTTGTGAAGCCATACGCTAGCTCCAGAGTGAAACTGAATGTTTTAAACTCTGAAAAGCTTCCTCTCCGTGAAGACTTTTGCATCTCATTCAAAAATAAACTTCCACATTATTTTTATGATCACTTATGGTGCTTTCCTCATTTGTTTTGAGCTGCAACTCAGACATTGTATAATTATAATTTATAATAATAATTATATTTATTTATCACACATTTGCACATATACAGTGAAATTCTTTTTTTTCACATATCCCAGTTAAGCTGGGGTCAGAGTGCAGGGTCAGCCATGATACAGCACCCCTGGAACAGATAGGGTCAAAGGCCTTGCCCAAGGGCCCAACAGTGACATCTTGGTAGTACTGGGGCTTGAACCCCTGACCTTCTGATCAGTAACCCAGAGCCTTAACCACTGAGCCACCACTGCCCACCACTTGTGAAACTTCCTTTGTATGCAAATGAGCAATACATAACTAAAACAATGAGTAAATATAAATAAAATTTAGCATTGGGTAAAGCAATGGAATGCTCCGAAATGAGCTGAATATGGCATCAGAGTGACATTTAATATTCGAAACAAGAGCGACATTTTAGTGGTGCAGGCAAAAAGTGTTTGGTCATAAGAGTGTGTTGTAATTACAAACAGTTAGTAGACCAGAATCTAACAGAGACTTGGGCCAATAAACAATCACTTAGCAATCACACAAATACTTTAGCAATGCTCTGACAACTAGAATATGTAAAAATGTAGTTCATAATCTTGTATTTAAAATCCCCAAATCAACATCAAAATGTGAGTTTTGGTGTGGATTTTAGGGTGGTTGAGTTTGGCTTGAATGCCTCATATTAGCGTTTTTATACCTCCTCAGTGTAGAGACCTTCTACTCTCAATCATTCTCTCATAGTCGACGCTGACACAAACACAACTCGCTGGCTGATGCCATCTCTGATAAACAGCATGTTATAACAGACTAATCCTGCACTGTGCATTAATGGCTGAGGACGGGAGAGGGCTGCAGTTTATTTCGATGGTCCTGTCTAGTTACTTATTTAGTTTGATTTGAGGATGTGGATTGATAGGAGGAATTAACTGGCTATCTGAAACCTTCTTTGGTTGGTCCAGTTGTTGTCTGAACGTTTCTTCCAAGTTTTGTAGTTAGTAGTTCTACATAACACCACACATTATTTGGTTTGATTGTTTTAGGCTACATATTGCTATCTCGTCTCTGTATGTTTTATACATGGTAATATTGAATACGTTTAACCTTTTAAAAACAAGATTATATCAAACACTCTTAAAGGAACAGTTCATTAAAAGACAATCAAAAGATGATAATTGTAAGGAATTTAACGATTCCGGTCCCTTAATGGTCTCATTAACGATTCTTTTAGTACTTTTGAGGAAGAAATATTTGGAAATAAGAAATACTATTCTTAATGCATTCACTGTCCTTAGCAGCCTGTAATAAATGATGAGATAATTTTGGATTTTAACAAAACAGATTCTTGCAAAAGGTGTTTACATGGACTTTTAAATTATTTTTTTCATTAACTTTTATAAAATACCACTAATTACAACAAAATCATAATGTGTATCCTCAGCTACACACTACATATCAACAACCATCCAGTAATAAAGCACAACAGTCTGGTTCAGGAAGTAAAAATCCCATTCATTTATCCCATAGACTAACTGATTTTTAATGATAACTTATAAATCTTTAAAGACGGACCTACCATGAGCTCAGAGGTTGTTTATCGATGGTATATGCTTCTGCTGAAGCCAACCGTCTGCGTTATTTCAACTTCATTGTAAAAATCATGTTTGACACTGGAATTCATGGTAAACAACTACAATACCCATGGTCCAGCAGAGAAAGATCCTCCTCCCCCTCCACCACCTGGGACAGTACAGCACCCAGGCCCCTGTCTGATGCGTCCGTCTGCAAAACAAAAGGGAGAGAGAAGTCAGGGGAATGCAGATGCGTCCCACCACAAAGTCCAGCTTTTACCTGCGTGAATGCGTGAATGCTTTTACCTGCGTCTGGAGCTCCCTTTTTAGTGAGATCAGTCAGTGGGCTGGTGATGTCCAAATAATTAGGCACAAACCTCCGATAATAGCCAGCCAGCCCCAGGAACTGTCTCACCTCCTTTTTGGTCTTGGGTCTCGGGTAGGTCGCAATCGCTGCGGTTTTATCAATTTGGGGCCGCACCTGACCATGACCCAAGTGGAACCCCAGAAACCGTACCTCCACCTGCCCAAATGCGCACTTCGAGTTTGCTGAGAACCCCGCTCGTTGCAGCGACCTCAGAACAACCCCAGATGCTGCATGTGCCGCTGCCAATCATTACTATAAATAATGATGTCATCCAAATAGGCAGCGGCATGCACAGCATGTGGTCTGAGGACCCTGTCCATAAGATGCTGAAATGTAGCTGGGAAACCGAACGGAAGGGTGACAAATTGGTGTAAACAAAACGGTGTGGAGAAGGCCGTTTTTTTTCACAGGACATCGGCGTTAAGGGGATCTGCCAATATCCCTTTGTCAAATCCAGTGTCGAATAAAAGCGAGCCGTGCCCAACCGATCGAGCAGTTCGTCTATACGAGGTATTGGATAAGCATAAACTTTTGACACCGTGTTAACTTTCCTATAATCAACACAGAATCGGCTGAGCCATTGCTCTTAGGTACCAGAACCACCTGGCTGGTCCAATCACTGTGGGATTCTTCTATTATCCCCATATCGAGCATGGCCTTTAATTCTTCCCGTACTACCTGTTTTTTGTGTTCAGGTAACCAGTAGGGACAACTACATACCACTACCCCTGGGGTTGTCTCGATGTGGTGTTTTATGAGATTAGTGCGGCCGGGGAGAGGCGAGAACACAGAGAAATTCTTTTGCAACCTGGCAACCTCTGTATGTTGCGATGGCGCGAGGTGGAAATGACCGGGGTGAAGTGATTCGCTTTTAGATTCACCTCCGGTCCGAGCTCCTCCCTCTCTTGGACTACCGTCGCCAATGACACGGGGACCACCTCTCTCCATGGTTTTAGGAGGTTGAGGTGGTAAATCTGACGTGCCCCGCCCCTATCCGTACGGACCACCTCATAGTCGACTTCCTCAACTCATTGTGTGACCTCAAAGGGTCTTTGGCACTTCGTGAGTAATTTCGAGCTCAATGTGGGCAGCAATACAAGTACTTTATCTCCCGGTGCAAATTCCCATAGCCAAGCTCCCAGTGTGTGGAGTTTTGCTCTCAGGTCAAGAATGTATTGAATTAAATTTTTACTCTGTGAAGGTCCCTCCTCCCAATTTTCCTTCATGACATCTAACACACCATGGGGCTTATGCCCAAACAACAATTCAAATTGGAATATCCTGTGGAGGCTTGCAAATAACAGGGGTTCTAGCCACTTAACCCAATTCCGAGCATCTTCGTGCATGAACTTACAAATCATATTTTTTAAGGTCTGATGAATTCGTTCAACCAAGCCGTCAGTTTGTGGGTGGTACACACTTGTCTGAATCGACTTAACCCCCAGTAATTCGTACAGTTCGTGTAGTGTACGTGACATAAAAGTTGTGTCCTGATCAGTGAGTATTTCTTTTGGAATCCCCACTCGGGAGATAATTTTGAAGAGCGCCTCCACAACACTACGTGCTGAGATATTGCGCAGTGGCATTGATTCCGGATATCGCGTTGCGTAATCCACCAGGACTAACACAAAGCGATGCATGCGTGCTGTCCATTCTAATAGCCTGACGAGGTCCATGCCAATTCGTTCTAAAGGAACCTCGATCAATGGAAGGAGGCACAATGGCGGTTTTGCAGTGGTCGGCGGATTCACTAGCTGACATTCACGGCATGCCGCACACCACCGGCGAACATCCCCGTGAATGCCCGGCCAATAGAAACAGGCCACGAGACGGCTTAGTGTTTCCCCTGTCCCAATTGACCTGCCATCGCATCACGATGAGCCGCCTGGAATAACATTTCCCGACGGATCTTGGGTACCAACAACTGGGTTGTATCTTCTTTCGTGCGAGTGTCCTGTGCCACTCTATAACGTTGACCATCAATCACTATCACTTGGTCAAACTCGTGCCTCAGGTTTTCATCTTGCGACTACTCTAGAGGTGAAATGAACACTAGAGGCGCTAAAACAACAATTACTTTTATACCCTTTCACTCAAATCATGAGTAAAACGGCAGATTATTAGTTCATAAACACTTACTTTTCGCTCTGTTCCTCACACAATGCTATCTTATGACATATAAACACTTTTACTATAGAACATGACTCATTTTAACATTTGCATTGAATAACCAACTACATTTACAAGCTTGTTCAAGTGTGATCAAATTGTGCGGTAGCTTTCGTCCAGTATGACGAAAGAAAATTATCTGCAAAAATGAAGTGAGTACTTTTCAAGTTTAAATAGTAAAAAGTACCATTTTTTTATTCTATTGAAAAAAGTATTCCGCTTAAATTGCACTCGAGTACAAATCCTAAAAAATAATACTTAAGTATAATACTTATGCTCAATAATCAAAATAAAATGATTCACTTTTTGACTCACATCTCAGCATGTCTCTGTTTTGTAACTGATCACAAATTATGTGTTGGTCTTGGACGTCTGTTTCTCAAACCATCTGTAACATTTGCTGTAACACAGTGCCATCTACTGAATTCTTGTAGAACAACAGGTATTGTAATTAATGCACATCATCACAGTATTAAGATGTATCTCAGGTGATCCGATCACATGTGGTCAGAGGAGACACATAGCTGTTGGTCACACAAATGCATCTCCTGTGAGCACTTGTGGTGACATATAGCATCACTACATCATAAATTAATAAACCAGAAAAATGTCACAAAATAAATAGAAGTTTGGAAAAATTGCACAAAAGGTACAGCTCAAATTTCATGTACTGTAAGGTCACACGAAGACACACTGAAAAAGATCCGTTAAGATTTCGTACATGTATATGTAAGCTCTTTTTCAATTTTTCCATTTCTGACATTTATTTCCTTTTAAAGCCATATGTCACCAGAGTCATGACAGTTTAAACTCTTGATTTAGCGCTGCAGTTGATTGACAGATAAGGAGTGGCACTTCGCTGCATCCCGGACGGTGTCTACAGCTTTTCAAATATGATTTTGACTACTATGTGTGTATGTTTTTTTGTGATTCGATCACAAATGGTTTTGCACCCCATTTACACCTGTATATAGTGCTGATCACTTGTCATCGGATCATCCGAATCACATCCTAATACCAGCTGTAAATGGGGTCTGAATGACCACTGCCTACATTAGCGAATACTACAGGACAACTTCCAGCGGAAGTTCATCCCACATCCGTTTCATGCTGTAGATTCAAATGAACCGGCTCATAGGAGTCATTTGTTTGGGAATCAGACTACACTGGTCATGTTGTATATTTTTGCACTGTAGATTCAAATGTACTGGCTCATAGGAGTCATTAGTTTGGGAATCAGACTACACTGTTCGTGCTGCTGAATGTTTCATGTAGAAGATTCAAAAGAACCGGCTCAAAAGATTCATTAGTTCGGGAATCAGACTACACTGGTCACGTTGTATGTTTCACGCTTTACATTCAAATGAACCGGCTCATAAGAGTCATTCGTTTGGGAATCGGACTACACTGTTCTTGCTGTATTTTTCGTACTGTGGATTGAAATGAACAGGCTCATAAGAGTCATTTGTTCAGGATTCAATCTACACTGTTCATGCTGTAGGTTTCGTGCTGAAGATTCAAAAGAATCGACTCAAAAGCGTCATTAGTTCGGGAATCAGACTACACTGTTCACATTGTATTT
This sequence comes from Myxocyprinus asiaticus, assembly GCF_019703515.2. Classification (NCBI taxonomy): domain Eukaryota; kingdom Metazoa; phylum Chordata; class Actinopteri; order Cypriniformes; family Catostomidae; genus Myxocyprinus; species Myxocyprinus asiaticus. The sequence continues at coordinate 4,115,654 of NC_059346.1, read as the reverse complement.
TTCGCACTGTAGATAGATGTTACCACATACAGAGAAAAGAAAATCATATAGATGGCGCTTTAATACATCCCTTCTACAAGACCCTGAATTTCAACAAATGTTAAAGACAGAAGTCAATGTTTATGTAGAAACCAATCGGTCCTCAGTGTCCTTTGTGAGCGTGGCATGGGAGGCACTTAAGACGGTCCTTAGATTCATACAATATGCCTCACTCATTAAGAAGATCAAAGCACAGGAATTCATGGAATTGGAAAAGAGTATTAAAAGTGCTGAAATGGAGCTGAAGTGCCGAATGTCATCCAATGGTCTTAGAGAGCTGACTAAGCTAAATATAGGTACAACATTGTCACAGAAGGTTGAGATTTGGTTATTCAGGGCAAGACAGACATACTTTGAGTCGGGGGATAAGGCAGGGAAACCTCTTGCTGGATATATAAAACAGAGAGAGTTTTCTTCCACCATTCCTTCAGTAAAGTCTTCTGGGGCAAGATATTTACTTCTTCCACAGATATTAATAAGGCCTTTAAAGATTTCTATTGGAAATGAATGGGTTTGGGAAAACGTTTGGAATAAGTTACTTTATAAACAACTGTTAGCGGCAGTGAAAACTAATGGATTTATTTCAGATTTGTTTTCTCTTGGTAGGGGAACCCAGCAAGGCTGTCCTCTCTCCCCTTTATTATTCTGTCTTGCCCTGGAACCATTAGCAGCAACAATAAGTAAAGAAGAAGATTTTCCTGGTGTTATTGCAGGAGATAAACATCTACTCTACGCAGATGATATATTATTATTTGTCTCCGACCCTAGAAGATCTATGCCTACCCTCCATAGAATTATTCTTTTTTTCTCCAATTTTTCAGGATACAGGGTGAACTGGTCTAAATCGGAAGTTCTTGCTCTGACAGCATATTGCCTTACCATAGCTATCCAACCTGGTGCCTTTCAATTGCCTAAGAAAGGCATTAGGTATTTAGGCATTTAATTTCCAGCAAATTTGAGAGATTTAGAGTTAAATTTGACCCATTAATGAAAAGGCTCTTGTGTGATGTGAATAGGTGGGCTTCACTACATTAGTCTACGGCTGGGAAGGTCAATGTTATAAAAATGAATTGTATCCCCAAATTAAATTATCTACTGCAGTCTCTCCCTCTAGAAGTTCTTTTTCTTATTTTATACAATTTGATGGAACATCTGAGTCTTTTATTTGGAATGGTAAATTACCTTGGTTACATTTCAGTAAGTTACATAGACCAATTTACAAGGGAGGTTTAGGCCTCCCCAGAATTGAGTTTTATTACTATGCTTTTAATCTTAGACCTGGCCCATTGGTCTCTTCCACCAGAGAGAGCCCCTCCCTGGTACTACATTGAACAAGCAGTCCTTGCCCCAATCTCACCACTGCAAAGTCTTTTTATTAAATTGCCTAGAGAAGTAAAAATGCATCCTATAATTTCACACTTACATTCAGTGTGGACAAAAGTTTCTCGCATGTTCAGTTCTGATACTTACCTAAATGTTTCCTCAAGTATATGGCTGAACCCCAAATTATGTATTAACAAGTCCCCCTTTTGCTGGAAAGAATGGATGGAGAGGGGTGTTGCTACACTTGGTGATCTTTATGAAAATGGAGCTTTGAGATCATTTGAAAATATAACGCAGCAATTTGGGATTTCTAGGTCTCAATTTTTCAGGTATTTACAGCTGCGCCATTTACTTTGTACTATTTTTGGTGGTAGTACACAGCCCCCTAAAGCTGCTGACACTCTTTGTATGGTGCTCACAGCCTTTGGAAAGGGTCATGAAGCATCAGTGTATTACTCCTCGTTGATTCAGAGTCTGGGTGATGGAGCCTTAACAGCTCTTAAGAGGTTATGAGAAACAGATTTGAACTTGGTATTGGAGGAAGGGGAGTGGGAAAGAATTAATGTTAAATAATAAAAAAAAATTAAAACTGTGTCTAGGGATGCAAGGGTACACCTTATTCAGTTTAAGATTTTGCATAATTTCTACTGGGCTCCCTCGAGATTGTTTAGGCTTGGTTTAAAAGACACACCTACCTGCTGGCAATGTCATTTGGAGGATGGAGACATGGCCCATGCTCTGTGGTTCTGCGCTATGATAAAAAAAATTCTGGGTAAGAGTCTAGAATTATAGTTGTGATGTTTTAGATACTCAAATTTCATTCTGCCCTAGACTATGTATATTGGGTGATGGGGCGGTTCTTATAGTAGGTGACAAATATATAAAAAACTGGGTCCAAACTTCTGTTATGATTGTCAGACAGATTATTCTTAGAGGATGGAAGTCAAAAGGCGATCCCTCATGTGGCCTGGGTAGCTCAGCAAGTATTGACGCTGACTACCACCCCTGGAGTCGCGAGTTCGAATCCAGGGTGTGCTGAGTGACTCCAGCCAGGTCTCCTAAGCAAACAAATTGGCCCGGTTGCTAGGGAGGGTAGAGTCACATGAGGTAACTTCCTCGTGGTCGCGATTAGTGGCTCTCGCTCTCAATGGGGCTCGTGGTAAATTGTGCGTGTATTGCGGAGAGTAGCATGAGCCTCCACATGCGGAGTCTCCGCAGTGTCACGCACAGCGAGCCACGTGATAAGACACGCAGATTGATGGTCTCAGAAGCGGAGGCAACTAAGTCTTGTCCAGATTGAGGTGAGTAACCGCGCCACCATGAGGACCTACTAAGTAATGGGAATTGGGCATTCCAAATTGGGAGAAAAGGGGATAAAAAATAAAATAAAAAAGGCGATCATTTCAAGAATGGTTCACTGAATTGGGCAGGGTGATGGCATTTGAAAAGATGTCTTACAAACAGCTTGGCAGACTTGATGTGTATGGTAAAAAAATGGGACAAATACTTAACCCTTCTGGAGGGCTCTTAGTGAGGACCATGTGGAGAGTAACATGTTTGTGGTTGAAATTGTAAATCGTATCCTTTGTGGAATTTTTCTTTTCTCCTTTTCTCTCTTCATTTGTTGATTTTTATATTTGTATGTTTCAGTTATTTTTTAGTTTGTGTGTATATACATGTGTGACTCAGGCTTGACCATGGGATGTTGTTGAGGGCTGGGGTGGGGTTTGGGATACTGGGGGTTAAAAGGGGATAATAGGGGCCTGGGTCGCTCAGCGAGTACAGACGCTACCACCCCTGGAGTCGCGAGTTCGAATCCAGGGTGTGCTGAGTGACTCCAGCCAGGTCTCCTAAGCAACCAAATTGACCTGGTTGTTAGGGAGGGTAGAGTCACATGGGGTAACCTCCTCATGGTCGCTATAATGTGGTTCTCGCTCTCGGTGGGGCGCGTGGTGAGTTGTGCGTGGATGCCACGGAGAATAGTGTGAAGCCTCCACACGCTACATCTCCACGGTAACGCGCTCAACAAACCACATGATAAGATGCGCGGATTGACAGTCTCAGGCGTGGAGGCAACTGAGATTCATCCTCCGCCACCCGGATTGAGGCGAGTCACTATGCCACCACGAGGACTTAAAACGCATTGGGAATTGGGCATACAAAATTGGGGAGAAAAGGGGAGGAAAAAAAAAGAAAAAGAGGATAATAGTTTGATTCTGTTCATGTAAACTGTAATTTAGTTTATGTAATATATTAAGAATCAATAATTAAAAAAAGTTGATCAGAAAAGAAATGGAACCGAAACTCATGAAAATGATTTGGTTCTGGTATTAAAAAAAAAAAAATCTAAATAAGACCTTGTTCTCTGTTCCCAACCCTTAAAAAAGTCATCAATATTTTTGGTCCAGAGAGAGAAAAACTATCCAATTTTAAATGTGTATATCTGCTAAAAGTTCATTATGTCAGCTTATAGAGAGCACTAGCACATAAATGAGCTCAAAGCTAACAGGCAAAACTCAAAAAAGCTTCAAAACAATTATTTTGATTTTATGGGGTCTGTATCGAAAGATTCACCTAAATAAAGGTTTATTATATATGTAGCAAATTTAGAAGATATATATTAAGAATGTATACATTTATTTTTCCCATGTACTCTAACAGGTCTCAGTATCCGTGGCAGCCAGGACGATGACCCCTCTGACCCCCAACTCATGCGGCTGGATAACATGCTGCTGGCAGAGGGCGTGTCCGGACCAGAGAAAGAGGGCGGGGCAGCAGCAGTTGCCGCGGCAACAGCAGCAGTGGGTGTTGGAGCTGATAACTCCATCGAGCACTCGGACTACAGAGCCAAACTCACCCAGATCAGACAGATCTATCACACAGAACTAGAGAAATACGAGCAGGTGTGTAACCTGTAATGGAAGTGAATGGGACCAGTCCATAAACACTAAAATACACACTGTTTCAAAAGTATAGTCACAAGACGTAAAACATTATAAATGCTAACATGATTTTAGTGTGATAAAATCTCCTTTATACATTATTTTAATATGATAAAATCTCATAAAGGGTTTACCGGTGTTGCGTTGTCATGGCATTGAAGTTGTAATATGTGATACAACTTTACACAGACAAGGTAATTTGCGATTTGATCACACTAAAATCATGTTAACATGTATAATGTTCATGTCTTGTGGCTATACTTTTGAAACTGTGAGTATTTTAACATTTACCTAGTTGCCCCATTAACCCTTGTGTGTCAATTAAAAAAAGTTACTCAGAGGTCATTGGAGGACAAAAATGTCCTTGTTAAAAAACTGCCTTAATAATATTATATATTAATATTAGTTTCCACTTTCAATGAGTTAATTTTTTTAACCAACATCAGTGCTGATCATAACTACCAAATATTCATTCATTTTCAGGATTTTAACCCTTTAAATGGCAGTTTGTTTACATAATGCCACTGTTGTTTTTTTATGATGAAAAAAAAACAAAAAACACAAATGAATTATTTTCCATATACTAAATGCAAATTTTTATTTTATTTATTTTTATTTATTTTTTTTTATTTTATTATTATCACAGTTTGGGATATGTCAATGATTAGGAACAACATTGATTTTGAGGCATTATTATTTTTGTGCAGTGTCAGATAAAAAAAAACAAAAAAAACCTCACACTCAGGACCTTAGAGGACAAAAAATGTCTGCGTCAAAAAACTGCCATAAAAATATTATATATTTTTTAACCAACATCAGTGCTGATCATAACTACCAAATATTCATTCATTTTCAGGATTTTAACCCTTTAAATGCCAGTTTGTTTACATAATGCCACTGTTGTTTTACACACACACACACACACACACACACAAAACACACTCTGACATCCATACCAACACACACACACAATTTTAGCTGCATCATTTATTCAATTGGCCTGCAGTGCTCTATAATACAGCAAACAGAAAATAGGAAAAAAGCTTGTATTTGCTCCATAGGCTAAACATGAGAAAAATGGTGCCATCTGGTGGAAAATATTAAAAATGTAAATTTTGAAGCCAGGGCTCCAGAATGAAAGCATAATATAATAGAATTCATGATTTTATGCTTTAATGGCACTGGGATCAAATATGGTAGTTTTAATAGGTTTCAATGGGGACATTTTTGTCCTGAAGGTCCTGAGTGTAACTATTTTGTGTACACAGTGGATTATAGATGTATTATAGGAACTGAGGTTGAAATATCAAAATTCCCCCAAAAATACACCGTTGGCAAAATTAATGCCGATGGCATTAACAGCCAACATTATTGAAAAAACTAAAAAGACAAAAATGTCCTGATGGTTGCACAAGGGTTAACTTCCATTGTAAGTGCCTCACTGTAACTGCGATTTTTGCTTTTTGTTAAATAAACGAGGGACGAGTCAAAATAATGTTTTGCGGTAATCAACATTATGCCACAAATGCTGCTAAATAAGCTTTTATTTGTATTGAACCTGTAACATTCCTTTAACAAAATATCGCTCAGAAAAAGTAGACAATTCAGAAAAATTCTGCTCTGTGACTTGATATGAACGCTGTTGATTAAAGATGAAACAGTGAATCTTTTTTTGCATTTGGCAGACGCTTTTATCCAAAGCAACTTACAGTGCCCTTATTACAGGGACAATCCCCCTGGAGCAACCTGGAGTTAAGTGCCTTGCTCAAGGACACAATGGTGGTGGCTGTGGGGATTGAACCAACAACCTTCTGATTACCAGTTATGTGCTTTAGCCCACTACGCCACCACCACTCTGGTTTTTTGAACTGGTTAATTTAAACGAACCATCCAAATGAACCCTTCTGCTCAAATGAATTAAACTTCTCAGCAGTATAACCAACATACTTTTTACTTGACTTATCTACAATTTCTAAATGTTCATTAACTGATATAGTAAGTTGAGTCAATTAATGCATGTTTTTTCAACAACTGTAGGTGAGTTGAATTAACTTAATGCGTAATGTCTGCCAAACTTAACTTAGTCAGTGCAACAACATGACTTGATTAAATCAAGTTGTAAGACAGCACGCACAATACAATGCAATAACAAAACAAAAAAAGTGATGTTACATTGTCACTTGTAAATAATAATTTGTTACTGGAAAAGTCATTATTTCCAAAACCGCTTAGCTACTGTCATGCTATTTGAAAAGAAAATAGTTAAGTTACTAGCATCTCTACTTTTAGTGAGTTACTCCTCAAAACTGCATTGTATGTGTAAGTTACTCTTCATTGAATTTACAGTATCTCTGTGTTGTGTTTGTGTGGTCAAATAAGAGGCCAGACATCTGCTACTGCTGAATGGGGGATTTATTCTGGATAGAATAAACAGAATACTGCAAATTGAATTAATTTCCTCTTATGCACAAATCGCCTCTCCTCAGCGTACTCGAAGCAAACTGAGAGGCGCAGCGCGAGTTAACACGAATGACGTCATCAGATGCGACCTGGAAGAATATTAGTGAAATACATTAAATATTCAGATCATGAATATTAACACCCGTCACATATGCATAATCAGTTATGAGTCATTTGATTGGTTGACAGGCATGCAACGAGTTTACCACCCATGTGATGAACCTGTTGAGGGAGCAGTCTCGCACACGACCCATCTCACCCAAAGAGATCGAGCGCATGGTGAACATCATCCATCGCAAGTTCAGCTCCATCCAGATGCAGCTCAAGCAGAGCACCTGTGAAGCCGTCATGATCCTCAGGTCTCGCTTCCTTGACGCCAGGTCAGACCATCTGTTTTTGTGTTGATTATTGCAGGAGATGAGGTAGTTTCACAGAACGAGACTTTCGGTTACAGCTTATTTTGGCCAAAAACCACCTACTTAGACAGGAAGAGAACGTCTGATGACAAGTAAGGCTTGTTTTTACTTGCAGTTTAGGGGTGGGTAAATCTGAAATCAGTAATACCACAATATTAGACCAGTGTGGATGTCGATGATTACTCATCATATTGTTTCATAGGACTTGGAATATAGTGCACGTGTCACAGTCTGTCTCTGTCATGTTTCCTTAGGACTCTTATTTTGAAGTTTTCTCTAGGACTACATCTCCCATAGTGCACTGCCCTCATCAGTTCCATTTGTTCCTCATCATCCTCACCTGTCTTCTATTCCCTCATTAGTTTCTTTCGTATATATACCCTCCAGTTTTGTTCATTCCTTGGTCAGTTCTCGTCTGTGTACCACTTGTGTTAGGATGAAGTTTATGTGGTTCTTTGTTTTCCACGTTGTTTGCATTCTTCTTCATCACCTTTATTAAAAAGCCTGCAATTTGATCCATCGCCTCTCGCCTCCATCATCATCATCACCACCACCATACATACCTGACAGAAGAACTGACCCACAAAGATGGATCTAGCGGCTGTAAGAATCCTCCTCCAATAGTGCACTAAAGGAGCTAATGCCTCTGGCGGATCCTCACTGGATGCTGCTCGAGTTCGTGGAGGTGGCTCTACAAGTTAATGGCTCACCTTTCACTGTGGTTGTGGAGGATGAGGACTTTAAATCTCCTCCCACAGTGGACGCCCCCCAGCCTTCCACGGCTCCTCCCTCCAAGCCTGCCACGGCTCCTCCCTCCAAGCCTGCCATGGTTAACGAGCCAGAGCCAGTGCCTGTAGCCTCGACCGTCCCAGAGCCAGTGCCTGTAGCCTCGCTCATCCCAGAGCTAGTGCCAGTAGCCCCATCTGTCCCAGAGCCAGCTCTCCCAGAGCTTATAGCTCTTGAATTGATTCCCATCCTGACTACCCTTCATCCTCCGCTGGTTCCGTCCAGCATCATGGACTCGCTGGTTCCTTCCAGCACCTTAGCCCTTCCTCATCCGCTGGTTTCATCCAGCACCCTAGCCCTTTCTCCTCCACTGGCTCCACCTCATCACCTCGGCCCTATGTCCCTTCTTCTCCACTGTGGTCCGTCAGCCTATCGGCGTCACCGGGGTCCCTCGTCCCTCCAGCTCCGCCTTGGTTCATTGGTCACCTGGCTATGCCTTCGGCTCTACCAGGGACCTCCTTCCCTCCGGCTACGCCTTGGTCCTCAGTCCCACTGGCTCCGCCTCTGTCCTCCGATCCCCCAGCTCTGCCATGGTCCTCCGAGCCTTCGGCGCTACCTTGCTCCACCCTGGCCCTTCCAGCTGTCAGCTACTCTCCAGGCACCAAGTTCCCTGGCTCCGCCCCTCAAGTCTCTCACAGCTCTGCCTTCTACAGCTCTTTGTTCTCCACGTTGTTTGCATTCTTCATCACCTTCATTAAAAAGCCTGCAGTTTGATCCATCGCCTCTCGCCTCCATCATCCTCACCACCATACATACCTGACAGCACGAGACATATCGACAGTTTTTTACTGTGCCTTTGTTTGTTTTGTTTTTTGTTATTGTCATTTTTGGACTTTGACAGCCTTGAGTTTCACTTATTATATTAGTAAAGTCATATTTTTGTTTTTCTACTCTCATTCTGACCCTCCGTCAGAAACGCTCTGTTTTGGTGCTGCTTCTCCTTTAAGACTTGACAGTAAATGCCCACTGTTCTGATTGGCTCTTTGCTCTTGACTGACCTACTCTCTCTACTTGCCATCTTACTGCTCACAACTGCTGGGTGGGGCTACGGAAGTGATTAAAGGTAAAGTAGGCAGTGCTGCCAGATTGGATGGGTTCCCACCCAACTGGGCTACTTTCAATAGATTTGTGTGGGGGGAAATGTGCTTGGGCTGGTGGTCAAAATATGGGCTGCTTTGCAATGATTATAGTGGATTTTTAAAATGATAAAATTAAGAACTGGCTTTGGGGCCTGGGTAGCTCAGCGAGTATTGACGCTGGCTACAACCCCTGGAGTCACGAGTTCGAATCCAGGATGTGCTGAGTGACTCCAGCCAGGTCTCCTAAGCAACCAAATTGGCCCGGTTGCTAGGGAGGGTAGAGTCACATGGGGTAACCTCCTCGTGGTCACTATAATGTGTGGTTCTCGCTCTCAGTGGGGCACGTGGTGAGTTGTGCATGGATGCTGCGGAGAGCAGTGTGAAGCCTCCACCCATGCTACATCTCTGCGGTAATGCACTCAACAAGCCATGTGATAAGATGCACGGATTGACGGTCTCAGACGCGGAGGCAAATGAGATTCGTCCTCCGCTGCCCGGATTGAGGCGAGTCACTATGACACAAAATTCCCCCAAAAACACACACCTTTGGCAAAATTCATGTCGTTGGCATTAACACAGCCAAAATGATTGAAAAAACAAAAATGAAAAAGACAAAAATGTCCCAAAGATCGCACAAGAGTTAAATGTTACCTCTTCTAGTGTTAAGTTGAGTGGGCACAGTACATTTACTAAGTAGTGCTGGTTGGCTTACAAGGGCACAGAGTAAATTAGGCATAAACCTGCTCAGCAGCAAATTATTCAAATTACAAAATGCAAATTAGGTAGACACTGATTGGTTGGCTCAAATTGATGACATCATAAACTGTGAGGTAGTGGCTGCTAGGGTCAGAATTAAATTCAGAAGAGTGATAGGACGCCAGTTATCAGTCAGGGAAATATCATTGTCTGGTTTAGGAATGAGAAGTCAGTCAATCAATCAATCAATCCAATTGTTTCATGGTAAGGATTGATTTCTCTCATTCCTAAACCAGACAAAGATATTTCCCTGATTGATAACTGGCGTCCTATCACTCTTCTGAAATTAGATTACAAGCTGATTGCTACAGTGTATTCCAAGAGATTAAAACAATATTTACATCAAGTCATAAATGAAACACAAACAGGCTTTATGCGTCATATTCGACTTGTTCTAGATCTTATAGACTATATGGAGGAAATTAATTCTGATGCAGTAATTTTCTTGACTTTTATAAAGCCTTCGACATGGTAGAACATCAATTTCTTTTCAGTTCTCTAAAGGCCTTTGGATTTGGAAGTCATTTTACTGATGTTGTACAAATGTTATATAGAGACATCAGTACTTCTATAATATTGAATATGCATACATCTCAAAGGTTTTCCATCCTTCACGAAATTCGTCAAGTCCTTTTTTTTTTTTATTTGTTGTAGATATTGTATCTGTTGACATTATGCACAATGCGAGCTTCACTGGCCTTAGTGTTTTTGATAGAGAGATACGAATTTCGCAATTAGCATACAACTTTGTTTTTAAAAAACAGAGACCAAATCAGACCTGCTTTAAATCAAATGAAAACTTTTTCTACAGCTTCTGGGCTCAATCCAAATTTAGCCAAATGTGAAATTATACGGTGGGCTCGAAATACAAACATTTGATGATATTAATAACACATTTAAAGTGAATTGGTGAAATGGTTATTCCCAATAATATCTTTAAGAAAATTGGTGGCCAAATTTTTGTTATAGATTTATTCGCCAGCAATGGTGATCTGTTATTATATGAGGAATTTATGAAGATATACCAGCTTGCTATTCCCTTTAAAGAATATAATTATGTTATTAAGGCTATTCCGTTGGGTGTAAAGCATCTGATGAAAACAAGTTTAAGTTATGAAGGGGAAAAAAACTCAGCTCCCCCAACTCCATTTAGAAGGAGTTACTTTACTGAATAAAACCTGTAATAATAAATTAATTCGTCAGGTATTACACTCTCGAGTTTTTATTTTCCCAAGAGGAAAATTCTACTAGAACTCTTTCATTAACAACATGCATTGGAGAAAAGTGCATTTTAAAATCTTGCACAAGATTTGTCCTTGTAACCTACTTTTGTCAAAATACTCTGACGTGAATAACTCGTGCACCGTTTGTGAAAACAAAAGTGAAAGTCTTGCTCATATGTTTTTCTTTTGTGATATTATATCAGATTTTTTACATGATTTACAGTGCATCCGGAAAGTATTCACAGCGCTTCACTTTTTCCACATTTTGTTATGTTACAGCCTTATTCCAAAATGGATTAAATTTATTATTTTCCTCAAAATTCTACAAACAATACCCCATAATGACAACATGAAAGAAGTTTGTTTGAAATCTTTGCAAATTTATTAAAAATAAGAAATGAAAAAAAAAAATCACATGTACATAAGTATTCACAGCCTTTGCCATGACACTCAAAATTGAGCTCATATGCATCCTGTTTCCACTGATCATCCTTGAGATGTTTCTACAACTTGATTGGAGTCCACCTGTTGTAAATTCAGTTGATTGGACATGATTTGGAAAGGCACACACCTGTCTATATAAGGTCCCACAGTTAACAGTGCATGTCAGAGCACAAACCAAGCCATGAAGTCCAAGGAATTGTCTGTAGACCTCCGAGACAGGATTGTATTGAGGCTCAGATCTGGGGAAGGGTACAGAAATATTTCTGCAGCATTGAAGGTCCCAATGAGCACAGTGGCCTCCATCATCCATAAATGGAAGAAGTTTTGAACCACCAAGACTCTTCCTAGAGCTGGCCGCCTGGCCAAACTGAGCGATTGGGGGAGATCTTAGTCAGGGAGGTGACCAAGAACCTGATGGTCACTCTGACAGAGCTCCAGCATTTCTCTGTGGAGAGAGGAGAACCTTCCAGAAGAACAACCATCTCTGCAGCACTCCACCAATCAGGCCTGTATGGTAGAGTGGCCAGACGGAAGCCACTCCTCAGTAAAAGGCACATGACAGCCCGTCTGGAGTTTGCCAAAAGGCACCTGAAGGACTCTCAGACCATTAGAAACAAAGATTGAACTATTTGGCCTGAATGGCAAGCGTCATGTCTGGAGGAAACCAGGCACCGCTCATCACCTGGCCAATACCATCCCTACAGTGAAGCATGGTGGTGGCAACATCACCATCCAGCGGCAGGAACTGGGAGACTAGTCAGGATCGAGGGAAAGATGAATGCAGCAATGTACAGAGACATCCTTGATGAAAACCTGCTCCAGAGCGCTCTGGACCTCAGACTGGGGCGAAGGTTCATCTTCCAACAGGACAACGACCCTAAGCACACAACCAAGATAACAAAGGTGTGGCTACGGGACAACTCTGTGAATGTCCTTGAGTGGCCCAGCCAGAGCCCAGACTTGAACCCGATTGAACATCTCTGGAGAGATCTGAAAATGGCTGTGCACCGACGCTCCCCATCCAACCTGATGGAGCTTGAGAGGTCCTGCAAAGAAGAATGGGAGAAACTGCCCAAAAATAGGTGTGCCAAGCTTGTAGCATCATACTCAAAAAGACTTGAGGTTGTAATTGGTGCCAAAGGTGCTTCAACAAAGTATTGAGCAAAGGCTGTGAATACTTATGTACATGTGATTTTTTTTTTTTTTTCGTTTTTTATTTTTAATAAATTTGCAAAGATTTCAAACAAACTCCTTTCACGTTGTCATTATGGGGTATTGTTTGTAGAATTTTGAGGAAAATAATGAATTTAATCCATTTTGAAATAAGGCTGTAACATAACAAAATGTGGAAAAAGTGAAGCGCTGTGAATACTTTCTGGATGCACTGTAAGTCTCCTTTGTTTCTCCAAATTAAAGTTTAATAATGCTTTTTGTATCAAACACATTGTTATTTTGAAAACAAAAGACACTGTCAATTTTCTTATTCTTCTTGCAAAATTTTATATACACAAACAGAAATTCCTTAAAAAAGGACTTAGATTTGCAGAGTTCGTATTAGAATTCAAGTGCTTAATTAATACTATGAGATACATTAGCAATAAAAAATGTACAGCTTTTCTTACTTGTTATGATGAGATCTTCCCTGCCTCCTAAAAAAATTTGAACTTATTTTTTTGTTAATTTTGTATTTACTTTTTTGTTTATCTATTATTTTATTTACCTATTGTACATTGTTAATTTATTCATTTATTTATTTTACTCTTTGTATAAAAGTGATGTATACATGCAATATCTGTTAAGCTTTTTTTTTTTTTTGTCTTAAATAAAACAAATAAAATAGGGTCAGAGTTAATCTGGTCTTCATTTTTTCACACAAGCGCATTAATTGTTGTTTGGATGTACTAGTATTTTTGCCATATCAGGGGCTGTTTAAACTAAAGAATATAATTGAATTTTAGTGCCAATAATTATTTCATAAATTTCATATCGCTCTGCGATTTGGTCAGAAAGTCATATTGTGATTATTTTGACTCTGCGATTTGAACTACGACATGACAAACATCGTATTTTCTGCTTTGGTGCCAATGCTACCTTTACAAACAGGTTCTGTGGTGGTACCATTGTACACTGATGGTATCAGATGGTAATACCATGGTACTTTGATATTCACTATATGGCCAAAAGTTTGTGGACACCATATGTGTTTGATAAACATTTGATTTCAAAACCTTAGGCATCAATTTCCCCCTTTGCTGTAATAACAGCTTCCACTCTTTTGGGAAGGCTTTCCACTATACTGTATGTAGTAACATGGCTGCAGGGATTTGCTCTCATTCAAACACAAGGCTATCAGTGAGGTCAGGAACTGATGTTGGTCGATGGGGCCTGACTTACTGTTGCTGTTCCAGTTCACCCCAAAAGTGATCATTGGGGTTCAGGTCTGGGCTTTGTGCAGGCCAGTCAATTTCTTCCACGCCAGACACAGTAAACCATTTCTTTATGGACCTCACTTTGTTCACAGGGGCATTGTCATGCTGGAACAGAAAAGGGCTATCCCCAAACAGTTGCCACAAATTTGGAAGCACACAAAGCTCAAGCCATTACATAAAGAAACATTATGATTTTTCTTTACTGGATTAAATGGAGTAACCAAATTCTTTAATTAGAAGGGGGTGTTCACAAACTTTTGGCCATGTAGTGTATATAATAGTACTGAATCATTAAAGCATTCAAATACCATGGTATTTACATGACACTTCTAAGAATATCATTGTATTATCATGGTAAATGTTCAAAATAACAACAGAAATTAAATGGACTTTTTGCAAATGATAACAGTGCCTCACATTTACTTTGAATGTCATATGCAATGTCCACACAGAACACTTTAGCAACTAAAAAGCAATACACTAAAAACAAATTAAGTTTATGTTGTGTTTTATCAGTCAATAATGATATTGAAAAGGTCGTGATACTAAAGATTCCTCTTTTTATTCGTCCTCAGGAGGAAACGGCGTAACTTTAGCAAGCAGGCGACGGAGATTTTAAACGAGTACTTCTACTCTCACCTCAGTAACCCGTATCCCAGCGAGGAGGCCAAAGAGGAGCTGGCCAAGAAGTGTGCCATTACCATATCACAGGTGAGTCTGTCTATCTTTCTGCCATAAACAATTTAACACAGTTAAAAAACTGTTTATTCAATATTCAAGCCAGTTCTCAAAGGTTCGTTCAACATAGAGGGTTCAAAACACAGCTGTGAATCAAGGGGGATTTTTTTTATTCTGAATTAGAGCAATGTACACTGGTGGCCAAAAGTTTGGAATAATGTATGGATTTTGGTCTTATGGAAAGAAATTGGTACTTTTATTCACCAAAGTGGCATTCAGCTGATCACAATGTATAATCAGGACATTAATAATGTGAAAAATTACTATTAAAATTTGAAAGAAATGTTCAGAATTTCTTAAACTACTTCAAAGAGTTCTCATGAAAAAATCCTCCACGTGCAGCAATCGACAGCTTTGCAGATCCTTGACATTCTAGCTGTCAGTTTGTCCAGATACTCAGGTGACATTTCACCCCACACTTCCTGTAGCACTTGCCATAGATGTGACTGTCTTGTTGGGCACTTCTCACGCACCTTACAGTCTAGCTGATCCCACAAAAGCTCAATGGGGTTAAGATCCATAACACTCTTTTCCAATTATCTGTTGTCCAATGTCTGTGTTTCTTTGCCCACTCTAACCTTTTCTTTTTGTTTTTCTGTTTCAAAAGTGGCTTTTTCTTTGCAATTCTTCCCATAAGGCCTGCACCCCTGAGTCTTCTCTTTACTGTTGTACATGAAACTGGTGTTGAGCGGGTAGAATTCAATGAAGCTGTCAGCTGAGGACATGTGAGGCGTCTATTTCTCAAACTAGAGACTCTGATGTACTTATCCTCTTGTTTAGTTGTACATCTGGCCTTCCACATCTCTTTCTGTCCTTGTTAGAGCCAGTTGTTCTTTGTCTTTGAAGACTGTGGTGTACACCTTTGTATGAAATCTTCAGTTTTTTGGCAATTTCAAGCATTGTATAGCCTTCATTCCTCAAAACAATGATTGACTGATGAGTTTCTAGAGAAAGCTGTTTCTTTTTTGCCATTTTTGACCTAATATTGACCTTAAGACATGCCAGTCTATTGCATACTGTGGCAACTCAAAAACAAACACAAAGACAATATTAAGCTTCATTTAACAAACCAAACAGCTTTCAACTGTGTTTGATATAATGGCAAGTGATGTTCTAGCACCAAATGGTCAATTTAGCATGATTACTCAAGGATAAGGTGTTGGAGTGATGGCTGCTGTCTAGATTTGATCAAAAATGACTTTTTTTTCAAATAGTGATGGTGTTGTTTTTTACATCAGTAATGTCCTGACTATACTTTGTGATCAGTTGAATGCCACTTTGGTGAATTAAAGTACCAATTTCCTTCCGAAACAGCAAAATCAGTACATTATTCAAAACTTTTGGCTGCCAGTGTAATTAACAAATTTGTTAGCCTATGCGGTCTGTGACACTGTGAAGGTGCAGAGAATTTGGCTAAAAATACTTTAATTGAAATTAATTTAGTTCCATGTTGTCCAGTAATATATATAAATATATATAAAAGTAAAGTGATAAAGCGCAACAATGACTGGCCAAGTCTTCAACCAACCAGCATTATTAAACAATTGTTTAGCAAACGATTATCTGAAAATCAAAAAACAAACAAACAAACAAAAAAACAACAACAAATAAAAAAAGACCAACGGTACACGACTGTGTACTCATGCTGGAATGAATGTTAATAAAAAAATGCTACAACATCTCATATTAGCTAACGTTAGTTAGGTTGCTAGCTAGTCTCAGCCTGCACACTATTGAGATACTTAGTAGCAAATAAACTAGATATCCATGTTCGGTATTGTATATACCAGTTTGTTTACAGAAACAATCTGTCCTTGTTACTTTTGGAAAAACATAGACCTATCAAGTCTATACACATTTCCGCTAATTTCTTTGGTGTTTTCGGTATAGCTCGTCACGGAACGATACCGCTGTGCGATTATTAAATTAAGCAGGTTTAGATAAACCTGACCCAAACATAAAAACAAAACAAACTGCAGGTATTTGAGACTAATAGCTAGCTAACAACATCACAATTATAATGTTACCTAGCTAGCCTTTTGCTAGCCTTTGCTAGCTCACTATAGCCAAATCGCTCAACAAGCTTATGGTAGGTCTGTCTTCAAAGAATTAGCCGTTATCACTAAAAATCTATTTCACTATGGAGATTTTGATTGCCATTTTTGCTTCCAGAAGCAACTGCAGCACTCTATTGACATGGATACAGATTATGATAACATTTAATATAATATTCAGGGGAGAATTCACTAAACAGTTGCGCCACTTTCGAACTTATTCACTAACCACCCGCAATCCAGTTTAAGCAGGCACAATCAGCACTAAAATTGCATTGCATCTTGAGTTTTAAATGAAGTCATTGTTATTCCTTTCCATGCAAACTCGTCACCTGTCTATGTAAATTAGGCTTATAGATTACGCTTCATTCACAAAAAATGTACATTGCCGCCAAATGAAAACAGGCGGTAAAATGAATTTTATTTAAGAGAGGTTTATGTACATTTTCTATCGCTTGTACATGCAGTAATTAATCAAATAATGATCAAATGATGAGGAAGAGCATTATAGCCTGGCGTATATCCAAATGCACGTTGGAGTCAAGTGCAATTCCAGCATGTTAAAGAGATTATTCAGGTGTCTGGATTACAGTAGTGCCGTGATGGTGTACAGTCCCGGCAGACGTCTGATCATGGTGGTCTGCTGCATCATCCACAATATAGCGCTTGAAAATTGCATTCTGCACACATTTTGTGGGTGCGTTTGCACTGTTGGCCGATCTGCATAATTACTTTAGTGAATGGGGCGCTAAACCAGCATAGAGAGCACGTGCTAATAAATAACGCATTTACCGGGTGCAATTCATTCTTAGTGAATCCCCCCTCAGTCTGTTTAATGGAATCGAGGTTGTTTGTGTAATGGGTATGTGTGGGGGTGTACAGGAAGTCGTTACTGTAAAAAAAGCCCCTTCTTTTTGTGCCCTCAGGGGAAGGGAAGCACCATCACTGTGTCACAGGTATGTCACTAAACATTCGTCTGTCCGCTGTGTTGTCTGTCGATGTTGGTTGCAGTGGCAGCCATGTCTCAGTGTCTCAAAACCGATTTATTGACAAGCTAGCTGCATTTACACTGCAAGGCCTAATGCACAGACCAAGTGTTTACATTCTTTTTAGACATAACCGAGTGCCCCTATCAGTGGATCACACAAGTAAATGGTTTCACTGTGCGCTGTTATGTGGGCTCACACGGATATTGGCGTGCAATGCATGGCTAAGTTGAAGGGCACAGTTTCGTCCCTCTTTGGAGCTCATAACTAAATAAACAGGCAGCTACGAGAAAGAGTTGATAGATAATTTTACAAGCAGATGTGAGGGACATCAACATTTCTAGAATTATTAAAAGCTAAATATCACTGGCAAAAAATATTTCTTTTATCTTAATTATATTTGTCTTGTTTTGCAGTGAGAATATCGTAACATCCATATGACATTATAAACCTTGTGTAAAAAGTATTCTTGAAATAAGATTTTTTTAATTTATTTTTATCCCATTGGGAAAGTTTTTTTCTTGTTGTAAGCGTCTTTGTTGTAACAAAGTTTAATGAAACAATTTGCCAATGGAGTAAGAAAAATAAAGTTAATTCATGAAATATTCTCAAATAGCCTTATTTTAATATTGGGACCCATTTTATATTAGGTGTCTTAACTGCTATGTACTTAAGCATTTGATACTAGAGGATGACCGATAGTGGATTTTGCCAATACAATAACTAAGATGGTGGAAAAGGCTGATAACAGATTAATCGGCCGATAGTTTTTTAAAATCAATATATAGAATGATAAAAACAATTCTTAGTCTTTCCTTACTATGAAGGGTACAGATGCTACAAGAGTCCAAAATTAATACAATCCCAAAAGCAGTTTATTGTGCAACCAAAATCTCAATAATAACTAGAAAAATTAAGATTTGGTGCATTACGGGGGACTTTCAACTTTAAACAAGTCCGAAATCTACCAGAGACTCTTATTTTAAAATGACAAAAAGAAGACCTGGCAAATTTACAATGCTCTATATGTAAGTATTCACAAATTACGCTTTTTATAGCCTATATATTCACCAGATGAGAGTTTATATGCATATATTTAACCAGACAAGGTTTATTGATGAGGAATTTAAAAAAAATGAGTAAAAAAAGAATCTATTGGCAGAGATGTTTGCCAATAACCGATAGTTCCTGAAAGCAACTATCAGCACAGATTAATCGGTAAAACCGATATATCGGTTTACCTCTATTTGATACAATGCACTTATGTACATACGTGTTATTGCATATTACTTACATTTAAGTACCTGCATTTAATCACATCTGTAGTTACACTGTTAACCTTAACCCCTAATACTAAACCTAGCCCTACCCTAACTCTAGACCCTAATCTAAACACTAAGCCTAAACCTACCCGTACCTCAACCTCAGCAGCAGAAATTGTTAATCTTGTGAGAATTTTGCAGAACAGCATGTTGTTACACAATAAGTATATTGTATCATATGTATTTTAATGTTAGTACATAGTAGTTAAAAACACAAAATATGAAGTGGGACCTAATTTTGCTTCTCAAGTTAATGTAACTTATTTTAACAAGTTCATATTAACTTGTTAAAATCACACTGATCATATTAATTACTCTCCTTCTAATCTCTCATTTGCCAATGTTGGCACATGTGTAATCCCTCTGTGATTCACACAAAAGAATTTCCATGCATTCAGTAACTTTACCCGAGCCTATTTGTCGTGTAAGGGGGTATTCAGATCGAAAGGTTCTTGCTCAGCGAGATGCATGACACAGCACAACAAATAGAACAGAAAGCAAGTGTCTCGAGACACATTTTTTTAATGTCTTTTTTTATCCCCTTTTCCTCCCAATTTGGAATGACCAATTCCCACTACTTAGCAGGTCCTCACGGTGGCGCGTTTACTGACCTCAATCTGGTTGGCGGAGGACAAGTCTCAGTTGCCTCCGCTTCTGAGACAGTCAGTCCGCGTGTCTTATCACGTGGCTCTTTGTGCATGACACCGTGGAGACTCACAGCATGTGGAGGCTCATGCTACTCTCCACGATCCACGCACAACTTAACACGCGCCCCACTGAGAGAGAGAACCACTAATCACGACCACGAGGAGGTTACCCCATGTGACTCTACCCTCCCTAGCAACTGGGCCAATTTGGTTGCTTAGGAGGCCTGGCTGGAGTCACTCAGCACGCCCTGGATTCGAACTCGCGATTCCAGGGGTAGTAGTCAGCGTCAATACTCGCTGAGATACCCAGGCCACTCGAGACACATTTTTAACTTGACAGGGCATCTAAAAATCACAGCATTCCTACACGAGACTGAAAAAATATCGAGACGTGGCCCAACAGTCAAAGACTGCTGTCTTGTGCATGTTTACATAAACTATTTAAAAAAAGGACATATGAATGCAAAGATAAGTTTGTTGTGAACAGCCCCTAAAAATTTGGAAAATGCCAATTAAGAGGAGAATCAGAAAGTTGATGAAGTTTAGGTGACCAAATATCAGCTACATTTTGGATTTAGACCCACATTTGAAAGATGCCAAAAATTCAATCTCATATGCATTTTTGCTTTTTAAACTCATGCAGCAAGATCTGTGCCAGATGTCTGTGAAGAAATGGAATTGGTTGACACTGTAAATGCAGCCATATAGTCATTTATCAAGTGCATTACATTGGCCTGTAATGGACAGACTAGAATTATTCTGTACAAACTGCAAGGGGACTGGTAGCATTTCTGCAGGAATAAGACAGCGCAATTAATTTCTTAACAACACACACAGACACACACTCCAACCATACACACTTTAACACACCATTGGGGACAGTTACATGCTATTTTGGATTCTTTCTTCTGACTGTCTTTTATTGGATGCTGAGGTTCTGATTATCAGCTGAGCTTTATTGTATCTCTTGAACTATTTAGCCTCCCATTGAAGGGATAGTTTAAAGGGATAGTTCACCCAAAAAGGCTTGGAACAAGATGAGGGTGAGTAAATAATGACAGAATTTTAATTTTTGGGTGAACTTTCCCTTTTTAATTTAAAAAGTGTAACGCGTTAATTTTTCTTAATTGCGAATAACGCATTTACCGTTAATACAGCATAAATACTGGTGAATGAATTAATTCATGAATGAATGTTACATTTATATAGCACTTTTTTGACACTACACTCAAAGTGCTTTACACAGTGAACAGGGGACTCTCCTCAACCACCACCAGTGTGCAGAATCCACCTGGATGATGCAACAGCAGCCATAGTGCACCAGTACACTCACCAGCTATTGGTGGAGAGGAGAGAGTAGAGTGATGTAGCCAATTCATGGATGGGGATTATTAGGAGGTCATGATTGAGAAGGGCCAATGAGGGGAATTTGGCCAGGACACCAAGGTTACACACCTACTCTTTACAAGAAGTACCCTGGGATTTTTAATGACCACAGAGAGTATGGACCTCAGTTTAAGATCTCATCCGAAGGATGGTGCCTTTTTACAGTATAGTGTCCCCGTCACTATACTGGGACATTAGGACCCACACAGACTGCAGGGTGAGCACCCCCTGCTGGCCTCTCTAATACCTCTTCCAGCAGCAACCTTAGTTTTCCCCAGGAGGTCTCTCATCCAGGTACTGATCAGGCTCAAACCTGCTTAGCTTCAGTGGGCAACCAGTCTTGAGCTACAGGGTGATATGGCTGCTTATTGCATGAAGGGCGGAACCTTTGTAATGTGTGCCCGGAATCATTACACTGAGGCACACAACACAGCACCAGAGCCCTTCTACCAAGGAGAGCCTACAAGCTGTGCAACCTATGTGGGGACTAGTTCTTTCAGTTAGTCAAACTTCCACTTAGACTTTGGGAAACGTTTAATGTTACTTGAATTTATGATATTTTAGTGCATTGCCTTTATATTGTGGAAGGCTTTGTTTGGAAAATGTTAATAAAGCATTATATTGCTACATTTTGTTTTGTTTTCTTTCCTAAGATATACATAAATTAATTTCAACAAGAAAAGAAGTATAGTGTCAAAATTCAGCACTTTTAAAATCTGCGATTAATCGCGATTAACTACAGAAAGTTGTGTGATTAATCATGATTAAAAATTGTAATCGACTGACAGCTCTCTCTCTATATATATTTATACAATGTACAGTATATATTATTTTATTTATTAAGTACATTTGTAAGTATACATAATGGTGGTATTTGTCGTATTGATTTTTTTATGTTGATTTTAATTTAAAAAACGTACTATAATGAGAATTCGATTTTTTTTTCATGTGAAATATGACCCAGATTTATCTTCGTGAGATTCACCTGCATATGCTTATCTTTCACTCTCACAGGTGTCTAACTGGTTTGGTAATAAACGTATTCGCTACAAGAAGAACATCGGTAAATTCCAGGAAGAGGCAAATCTGTACGCCGCTAAGACAGCAGTAACGGCAGCTCATGCTGTGGCCGCCGTGGTACAAAACAGCCAGAACAATTCGCCTACCACAGCCAACTCTGGTAAACACACACACACACACAACACAATGCAAACATTTTATGATGTACAGCCTCCAATGCTTACACTATAGCTTATTTATAAATATAATCACAATATTTTTCAGAAAGAATTGTGGGTAAAAATAAAAGATATGCTATGATATATAAATGGCTTTAGTACAATGACAATAAAAGATATGCTATGATATATAAATGGCTTTAGTACAATGACAATATAAAAGCCAATTATTTAATATCACACTTACTATTTTTTATCACATAATATAAATGGGTCTTTATACATGGAAATTCATAACTGCCTTTATATCTTTTTTTAGTCATATTTGGGCTTTCTCTGCATCAACATTTTTTTTATTATTTAATTATGGCTTATTTTACAGCAGGGAAACATAAGCTTTTGAAAAACAATAATCCATGCATGCTCAGAGTAAATTGTGTAAATTAGGTTTTGTCCTGTTCCACAGCTAAAACGTCTACCATTTTTTTCCACTATAGGGTTTCAGATGAAAGACGAACATTTTCAATTAGACGCAACAGAAGACAAAAGCAATCTGTTAAACAACATGTTCACTGGTATAGCAAATTCAACACTCCCTCTGTCCTCCACTGTTCAGTCTATGCTGTCAGACTCACTGTTTCTGCTCATTTCTTCTCATCTCTCTGCCCTCCGTAGGTTCCTCGGGTTCATATAGTTTGTCATGTTCTGGAGATATGTTCATGAGTTTGCCCAGTCTGAATGGAAACTCATACCAGCTGGCCCAGATCCCCAGTACAGGACAGACACCGGTATAAACACAAGAGCTGAGGGCATGAATCAGTGAGCAAAAGTAGCAAGTGCACAATTCATCAGTGTTTTATGGTCTTTCATTAAAAGGGGGTGCTATATTGCAAAGTAGGTTTACACTTAAAAAGTTAAAGTCCCCGGACACGTAAAGGCAAACTGTATGTGGCCATTTGAAAGCTTATAATCTGAACTTTTCATAGAATACCATCACTTTTGCATTTATGGTTCATAAAATAACAAAATAAGGCCTGAAAACATTTGTGTTGCAAATGAGCAGAAGAAATAATATGAATATAAAATTCTTTCACATAGCACTTAATTAGACAAGTCATATATCAAATGAAAGCTCTCATTCTCAGGAATGCAACTGTAGAGTTTATTTTATTTTTTACAGTTTGAAAGATTTTCAAAAGAATCACAAAATGAAATATGATTTCTGAAAGACATCCAATACAAATGTCTCATTTATGTGCCGATCACTGCTGCTGTAAGCCCCAAGTAGCCACAGACTTTATATCTGTTTTTATCTTAGGCAGTTGTATTAAAAAAAATAGCCATTTTTACTTGTCAGTGAGCTTGCTTGGCTGAATGTTAAATCTTAGATGTCCAGAACAATATATGCTTCCCAGCAGGAAAAGCATGCTAAACAAATCATCAGACAAATATGTTAACGACTATTGATGAAATGTTATATATCAGCGCAGCCTTCTCTAATTAAGCTTCTAGTCCACTCAGAGGCCAAGATATTCGATGTAACAATGAGTGTGGTACATCAACTGAAAATTAGACTGAATGTCTATGGACAAGCACATCTGTGAGGGCTGAGATGCATTAGAGCACCACCACTACCTCAGATCGGCATATGGTTATGGAAGGTGATAGAGGAAAAATATTTTTCCTAGTCCTTGCTGCCATTTAGTGGGATGAAATAAGACTTTTTGCAGGGAGATGGAGTGAACAGAAGAGATCAATATTTTGCAATTAGTGCACAGTATGTGAGAAGCTTTTACATTTGAGTGTGAAAAATTGCAGGCATCTCTTTTACCACCGGCTTTCCTTGGGTGCTAATAGTGCAGTGTAAATGTAAATTGCGTAATATTTTTGAATGACGCACAAACTATAATGAGCCTAATTTACATATAAACAATGACAGTGACTTTGTTTAAATACTGAAGACGCAGCGCTATTTCAGCATTGATTGCACCTGCTTAAACTGGATTGCAGGTGTCAAGTAAATAAGACGCATTTTTTTGTGCTGAAATACCATGTGCAAAAGTGGTGCAACTCTTTAGAGAATTTGCCCCTGTAATTTATACCTTTAGGCTTCTTTGAGTTCACCTAAAAATTATGAAAATAAGGAGTAAGAGTAAATTGTTGTCCTAGGAGATCTCGGCTAGTGGAAGAGAGTTGATGATAGGTTAAAACTAATCATGGGTGTGGTTTGGACGTGCTGTTCTTTGTTTATTGTCCTCAACAAACTCATTTTAAAATGACACCACGTGTAGTATAAACACAGGCTTTGTTTGCCTAGGGTGCTTTAGTTCGTTCAGGAGAAAAAGTCTGGCTTCATCCAGTTGTATAAATTAGGCTTTACACTAACTTTGTCTATCTGTCCTCTCTCTCTCTTTGCAGGGCGACTCCATACGGCACACCATTGGCCAGCCGTTGGGTTACAGCGATGGTCTGCGAGGAAACCCACTTTACAGCCCTCATAGCTTGAATGTAAGTTTAAGGGACCAAAAATGTTATGTTATTCGGAAAACCGCATTCACACCGACCAAATGAACTGTCAATTGGAACCAGGTGTGTACCAAAAGCTCTAATGTTAAAGTTAAAGCACCCATGAATTCAAATAATATATGCCACACATTTGCAATATGCACTACGCACACTTTCTCATGTGGTGTTTAAAGGGCATCCTGGACTCATTCAGAAGATGTCGGTATGATCAAACCGTCACTCCACGAGACCGCGCAAAGACGACGCCAGAGATTAAGTCTGGGAGGGTTGATGGCATTTCTGTGAAAAGGCAAAGATGAATGTATGGATTCATATTCATATTCACACGCACACACAGGGCCATTTGCCAGGATGGGAAGCAAATGCGTTCCATTTCCATTTTGCGAAATGCATCTAATAACAAAATGACACGCAACGCTCTTGACAATATAAATCTGTCTTCTTACTGAACCACGCTCTCTCTCTCTCTTTTTCTCGGAGCGAATTTGCAGTCCATTTTCTTATCACGATAATAAAATATGAAAATGGAATTGCCTGCAGCTTTGTACAGATGTGAATCGCGTCTTCCTATATGAGCTTTGATAAAACAAGCTTTTTAATGGAGTCGATCGGGAGTAACGGCTTTAAAGGTTTGTTTATCTGTTGAGGCAGCTAAAGCAGGGGAAAAAAGCCATTCGGACTCTGTAATACTGTTGTCAGGGGAAAATAATCATCCACAGCAATGTCACAAGGAGGCTGTTAAGATGTCATAGTCATTTAATTATCGTTTGGTCATTCATACAGTGGGCCAAAAAAGATTTGGGCTCTATATTTACTGAGTAATCCATAATTTTTTAGAGAGGGCTCAAAATTAAAATTTTTGCTTATGGTTTGGAGCAAAACTACAGGTCAAAAAATAACCCTAGAATGGTGACAGCATCATTATTTGATTTAATTAAATAATACAGACACTTTTAAAGGGGTCATGGCATGAGGAATAACATTTTCCTAGATCTCACAACAACACATGGATGCCTACTTTACCTTTAATCACTTCCGTAGCCCCACCCAGCAGTGAGATGGCAAGAAGAGAGAGTAGGTCATTCAAGAGCAGAGAGCCAATCAGAACAGTGGGCGTGTACTGTCAAGTCTTAAAGGAGAAGTAGCACCAAAACCAAGCGTTTTTGACAGAGGGTCAGAATGAGAGAGGAAAACTATAATTTTTTACAAATATATTACTGTTTTTTGTGCAACAAAAAAAAAAACAAACAAACAAAAAAAAACAACTATACTTGCTGTATATTACAAGTGAACCTCAAGGAACATGTCATGACCCCTTTAAGGCAGAAAAAGAATAATAAGTACAAATAGAGTGAAGTTTCAGCATCTTTGGTGTTTGGACCCCTAATGATGCATTCCAGAGCTTTGCAGATGTACATTTCTGAAATCCAAAAACTACACTTATTCTTAATAATAGTGTATTTTACTACCACACCTGGAGCCACAAGTTCAAATCCAGGGCATGCTGAGTGACTCCAGCCAGGCCTCCTAAGCTACCAAATTGGCCCGGTTGCTAGGGAGGGTTGAGTCACATGGGGTAACCTCCTCGTGGTCGCTATAATGTGGTTCTCGCTCTCGGTGGGGTGCGTGGTGAGTTTTGCGTGGATGCCGCGGAGAATGGCATGAAGCCTCCACACGCACTACGTCTTCGCGGTAACATGCTCAACAAGCCACGTGATAAGATGTGATTGACGGTTTCAGACGCGGAGGCAATTGAGATTCATGCTCTGCCACCCGAATTGAGGCGAGTCACTACGCCACCATGAGGATTTAGAGCGCATTGGAAATTGGGCATTCCAGATTGGGGAGAAAAAGGGAAGAAAATCCAAAAAAATAATACAAATAAATAAATAATAGTGCATTTTTCGAGATTTGACATTATTTTTATGTAGTTAAGTTCAATAGAATTTGTACTTCAGACATTTTTTTGTTGGACAAGAAAAAAAACTAGCTTTATGTAATTTAACAAACATTTGCTTTTTGACCACTAAAAATGGGTCAAATGTACCACTTTTCACATTGATAGCCCCATTTCTCTGGGATTTAATCAAATAGGGCCATAAAAATTTAGATAAATAAGGTTGTCTGAGGTGATACATTTTAAATATTTAAAAATCTAATTTAAAACACGTGTCAAGTTTTTAGACATGTAATCTTTAAGTGCATGTTGTTTCTACACATTTTTGAAAAGCATTTACAGCATTTTCTACAAAAAACTTTTTATTTAATGACAAAAAATGTCATGTTGTGTAACCATCAAGTAAAAAGTATTAAAATAGTTTACTTGAATACATAAGAGTGTACGCAACTTAATTAATTTCAAAAAAGTTTTTAAAAGACTTGTTTCAAGGTAATTTTGTTTTTTACAAATATCATGAAGTTTTAAGTCAATAATATCAAGACATTTTCTCATGGTTACACCAAATGATCTGAACAAATATTGACATTTAATGATAAGTCAAAATAATGATTTGTTTTTAAAACTTCTTGCAGGTCTAAAGAGGTCTTCTCTGTTAGTCGCATGACAACAAAATTGCTACTTACATGTTGGTTGCACCACATGACTTTGAATTGGTGGCACTACTCATGCCAACATTTATTTTTCAAGAATCTCAGAGATTTATTTTTTTTTTCCTCTGGACGGTTGCACCACATGACAGTTTTTTACTTTAAGCCCCAGAAAAAATATCAAAATGACTTTAAACTCAGTAATTGAAAACATGTTCATCATAGAAGAGGTGTATTCAAGAAATTGTTTTGTGTGATTTGCGTTTGTAAACGTATTTTTGTATAATTTATTAGACGTGGACAAAAACAATTAGCATCATGTCATTGACCCTTATACCAAAAGAAAGTTTTTTTCAGAACAAAAATCTAAATAATTAATATTCTTTATAATTTTTTATAAATATATTAATTTTATTTTATCTATACTTCTGAAGTTATAGGCTCTCAAAACACAAAAAAGTGCTTTTTCCCATTTTTGGACATTTGCATATAATGCAACAAGGGGTGCCTAAGTCAACTGATTTTAGTAATAGACCTACTTACTGTATCTCTGTTTAAAAATAACATAATGATGTTGCCACCTTTCTAAGATAATTTTTTGACCTGTAATTTTGCTCCAAAATTAAAGTGGTAAATTGTCATTTTGACAAAATGGCATTTCATTTTTTGGCTTTTATCTTCATTTATGTATTTGATTCACCCATAAAAACTGAGCCGGGTACTTCTGGTTACGGAGGTCTAATTCATTTTCGTTGTAAAACGCATTGATTTTGTAACACTTACACCTCTCATCCACACATTACAGCTTCAATATCTGTCACAGCATAATTTTCAGTAAAGCTGCTTTGAACAGTGTTTTGTGAAAAGCACTATACAAATAACTTGACACTAGAATGGTGTTTTGGAGACTTTCAAAAACACTCTCCATAACCACATACTTTGGAAAAGGATGATGTTAG
Organism: Myxocyprinus asiaticus; assembly: GCF_019703515.2. Lineage (NCBI taxonomy): Eukaryota > Metazoa > Chordata > Actinopteri > Cypriniformes > Catostomidae > Myxocyprinus > Myxocyprinus asiaticus. The sequence goes on along the minus strand of NC_059346.1, from coordinate 4,087,414 downwards.
GAAGCTGAAAATATATTTTTCATATGGATTAGACTGGAGGTGGTCTGAGTTGACTCGGAATGACCTTAAAACAATAGCTGTATTGTTCAATATTGAAACAAAATGTGTTGACACTTTCTTGTTATTAAAATTTTTTATTGATTCCAGTCACAGATTAAATAAACATGACAGAAAATACAGAATCAAATTATATGAATTTAAAATTAAATTGAATTAAAATTAAAATTAAAATAAATTAATAATGACACATAAACAAACAATAAACATTTAACATTGTCTATCTCCCTCTACTGTCTCCCCCCGAGAGCCCTCCAAAAAGTCAAAATAACTGCCCCATTTTTTATTAAATAAATCCATGTTGCCCAGCCTTCTAAATATCATCCCCTCAAATGCCGCCACCCTGCCCAGCTCTGTGCACCACTCCCGAAACGAGGGCGCTCCAGCCAAATTCCATCCCCTAAGGATGACCTGTCTTCCGATCATAACACCAGCCAGGACCCAATTATTTATGTACCCATCCCCTATATTAATAACTGTCCCATTGCCTAAAATACAGAGTCTGGGGCAAAATGAAATTTGAGTGCCCAATACATCACACATAAAACTCTGAACCCTCAACCAAAATTCTTGGATCTTAACACACCACCAAAAAACATGGGTTGTGTCCCCATCTTCTGATTGGCATTGCCAGCAGGTGGGTGTGTCTTTGAGACCAAGCCTATACAATCTAGAGGGGGTCCATTGGAATTGATGTTAAATCTTAAATTGCATCAGATGCACCCTTGCATCTCTAGATGTAGATTTGATGTTTTTTAGAATCCCAGCTCACACTCCCTCTCCAATACCAAGTTTAAATCTTTCTCCCATAATCTCGAGAGAAGCTCCGTCCCCCAGACTCTAAATTAACAGGGAGTAATACACTGATGCCTCATGACCTTTTCCAAAAGCAGTAATCACCACTCCCAGAGTATCTGCCACTTTAGGTGGGTGTATGCCAAAAATAGAACAGAGCAGGTGGCGCTGCTGTAAATACCTAAAGAACTGAGATCTGGGAATCCTAAAATGTTGAACCATACTTTCAAAAGATCTCAACACTCCACTCTCATATAGGTCACAGAGCATATTAACCTCCCTCACAATCCACTCTGACCAGCAGAAAGGGGACTTATTAATACATAATTTTGGGTTCAGCCATATGCTCGAGGCAACATTTAAATAAATGTCCGAATTAAACACTCTGGACACTTTTGTCCATACTGCGTGCAAATGGGAGATAACGGGGTATAACTTAACTTCTCCGGTTAGTTTAATAGAAAGGCTTTGCAATGGCAAAATAGGGGTAAGAAATTCCTGTTCAATACAAAACCAGGGAGGGGCTCTCTCAGATGGAAGTGACCAATGAGCCAAATGTCTGAGACCGAATGCATAATAATAAAACAAAATCGTGGGTAGGCCTAGCCCACCTTTGTCAGTCGGCCTGTGTAACTTATTTCAATGTAACCTGGGATGCTTACCATTCCAAATGAAAGACTTCGCTATGCTATCAAATTGCTTGAAATAAGAGAGGGGGACATCAACAGGGAGAGACTATAGCAGGTAGTTGAATTTTGGAAAACAATTCATTTTAATAACATTAACCTTCTCAATCATAGATAAATGTAATGAAGCCCACCTGCCCACATCACTTGAAAAGCTTTTTATTAAGGGGTCAAAATTAACTCTGAATAAATCACACAAATTTGCTGGGAATAAAATGCCCTAATACTTAATGCCCAGTTTGTGCCACTGGAAGGCGCCCGGCTGTAAAGCTGTTACTGGGCAGTACGCTGTCAGAGCCAAAGCTTCGGATTTAGACCAATTGACTCTGTATCCTGAGAACTTAGAAAAGGAATTAATAATTTTTTGGAGGCAAGGCATAGATCTAGTGGGGTCGGAGACAAATAATAAAATATCATCTGCGTAAAGCGAAAGCTTATGCACCATACCTCCTGCCACCACCCCTGGAAAATCATCTTCCTTTCTTATCATGGCTGCTAATGGTTCCAGAGCAAGACAGAACAATAAGGGGGAAAGAGGGCAACCCTGCCGGGTGCCCCTATCCAGAGTAAAATAATCTGAAATTAATCCATTTGTTTGTACCGCCACTACTGGGTGTCTATAAAGAACTTAATCCATCCAATAAAAGTATTCCCTAACCTGTATATTTCCAAAATCTTAAAATAATCCCATTCTACTATATCAAATGCCTTTTCGGTGTCAAGTGAGATGGCAGCGACTGGAGTCTGATTATTCGCCACTGACCACATGATATTGATGAAATGCCTAATGTTATCAGAAGAGCTGCGGCCCCCAATAAACCCCACCTGATCTATATGTACAAAAGGTCTCATAACTTAATCGGTTAGCCAAAATTTGACAATATTTTTACGTCTAGCTGGATCAGGGAAATTGGATGGTAACTCTTACACTCACTTAGATCTTTGTCCTTTTTAAGAATCATACTGATCTGGGCTTGTGTCATGGTTGGCAGAAGCTTTCCATTCTTTAATGATTCCGTATAAACTTCTAACAAAAGTGGAGCCAGTTCTGTAGCATAAGATCTAAAAAATTCAGCGGCAAAGATGTCTGGCTCCGGAGACTTGCCTATAGGCAAGGCCTTAATTACCTCACAAAGTTCCTCCAAGTTTATCTCAGAATAAGAGAATTTATTTTGCTCAGTTGTCAGTTTAAGGAGTTCTAATGGCTCCACAAAGTTTCTAATATCTTCATCAGTAGACGAAGATGTGGAACTATAAAGATCAATATAGAATTCTTTAAAGGCATTATTAATAGCAATGGCCGAGGTAAATATTTAACCACCAGCAGATTTCACTGAGGGAATGGTAGAAAAAGATTCTCTCAGCTTTATATATTTAGCCAAAAGCTTCCCTGCTTTGTCCCCTGACTCAAAGCATGACTGTCTCGCCCTGAATAGCCAAAACTCCACCTTCCGTGACAAAATAGTATTATATCTATATTTCAATCGGGTCAATTGTCTGAGGCCATCAGACGGCATTCGACGCTTCAGCTCTGCCTCTGCACTTTTAATATTCCCTTCCAACTCCACTAGTTCTCGTGCTTTGGATGTTTTGGTGAATGAGGCATACTGTGTGATCCGACCTCTAAGAACAGCCTTAAGTGCCTCCCAAGCCACGCCCACAGAAGATACTGAGGACCAGTTGGTCTCCATATAAACACTGATTTCAGCCTTTAACATTTGTTGGAATTCAGGATTTTGCAAAAGGGATACATTAAAGTGCCAACTATATGATTTATTTTTCTTTGTATGTGACAACACCTCTAAACTCACCAGGGCGTGACCTGAGACTAAGATGTTTCCAATTGAGCAATCAACAACAGATGAAATGAGGGACTTAGATAAAAAAAAAAAATCTATTCTAGAATAAATGTTATGGACTGATGAAAACATGTCCACCTCATATCTTCCCAAATTTTTCAGCTTCCTGTGGGGAAAGATGCATTTCTTGAAGAAACACTATATCATATTTCTTACGTTTAAGAAGAGAAATAACCTTCCTTCTTTTTATGGGGTGCCCCAACCCATTCACATTCCATTCCATCTGGAGAGAGACAATCCATTTGGCATTTTGACATAGAAAAAATAGATTGTTTGTCAAAAATAAAATTATATAGACCACATTCCAACATTAGTGCAACAATCAAACCCCAAACTTCCCCCCGAACCAAACAAACAGAAAAATGTGTGCATTAACCCCGTGCACGACAGCGGCAACTGCCGTCCATCCCTCTAAACTTAAACAGTCCATGTACGCCTACGAGAGACCCCGCGACAACTTTGCCGTCAGATTGCTCAAGTCTGGTGTTTCTATACAAATATAACAAACTCCAGCTGCTAGGCAGAACCAGCACAAAAAGAAACAAAAATGCGCTCAGTTTCCTCGAACGGTCAAGTGAATGTTCAGTGAGTCGGACCACTTGGCTGCAACGTGAGTACCACAAAATAACTTAGTCCATTGACTTCATGAAGCACATAGCTTGATGGGGACATGTAAATATTTTTTGGCCATCCTTAGCATCTGTTCTCAATTTGGCCGGGAACATCAGTGCAAAAGCGACCTTCCGTTGATGTAAGAGTTTCTTGCATTCCTTGAATTGATCACGTTTTTCTTTTGTCAAATTCGCAAAGTCTGGGAACAAGAAAATGCTGTGGTTCTTCCAAGAAAGCCTTCCTTTACTCCTCGCCTCGTGTAACACGAGATCTTTCTTGGATAATCTCAGAAATGTGGCCAGAATTGATCGGGGCCTGTCTACCTCAGCGGATAACGGAGCCGGAACCCTGTGAGCTTGCTCGATTTCCAGCTTATGACCTGTTATGTCAAGCAGACTCCGAAAGAGCCCATCCAGGAATTTCACCATATCCCAACCTTCTTCGTCCTCAGGAATTCCAACAATTCGGACATTATTCCGCTGGTTACGATTCTCCAAATCCTCCAACTTCTCCCAGACGCGCTCCAAATCCACCTTGGTCGCTAGCGGATTAGCAGCTAAAACCCTCTCCAATGACTCCAGATAATCGATCCATTTCTCAACATACCCCACTCTTGTAACCACCTCAGTGAATTTCGTCTCCATGGCAGTGATCGATCGATCGAATTCTTTGACATATTGTCTTCCTAGAACAGTTAAGGGTCAGAGTGTATCGAATCTCACCGGTTTATGACATAAAAAGTATTATAACTAGCAAAGTGCACAGAGCTTGCCATTCACACGTCTGAACCTCGCATGGCGTCACGTGACTCCTCCTGTTTGGACACTTTCGGAAGTAAATAAAAATAAAAATAAAAATCACATGAATGCCAACACTGAAGTCACCTTGCAAGAAATAAGATGTGTATCCAATTTATTTGCACATATGAGAGTGGCCTTGATTGGAATTGAAAATATCAGATTTACTGTGATTTTTGCTGTTCACACCATCATCCAAAGGGGGAAAAGTCTGATTTGGGCCACATTCAACTGCGGTTTGAACTGTCTTTCAAAATCCATAACAGCTAATGTTACCAATTTGACTTTTTACCTCTCAAATGTGACTTAGACTGTCTCTCTCTCTTTCTAGGGTAACAGTGGCTGGCATGATGCTATTACTCCGTCTTCTGTGACGTCTCCTATAGAAGGAGCAAACAGTGTTCACTCAGATACCTCTAACTGATCAGACCTGCTGTCTGAAGTCACTCAACTTCCAACAAAGACATTCCAAAGGAAAACCAACATCAGCCAATGACATCTGCAGCCAGAATACAGATAGAAGAGCATGATATTGGAATATAGTCTCAAAACTGCTTCCGTTTCACCCACAGTCACGGATTAGTCACAAAAAGGAAGCATGCATGATTCTTCAGTACATCACTGCAAAAATAAACCGATGTAACTGGATTAGTGGTACAAACTTTATAATTAAAACTTCAAGCAGTAACAAAGCTTTATGGGGATACCTCGATAAACATGTTTAATGTGAGGAAATATAGCAGTTTTGGTGATTATCTGTGTGAACATCTTTGAATATGTTTAAAATGTATCAGATCATTTACATTTACTTTGGATAAGTTTCTTTTCAACTTACATGCCACCAACAATGAAAAAGTGTGGAGAAACTGATTTTTCTTTTTTTTTTCTTTTTTTTTTTACTTTTAATGATTTAACCTGAGCATTAATGTTATACTGTACATCATAAATTACATTGACATCTTGGTTTTTACCAAGACTAGCAAATTAAGACATAAACACAATTTAGCAATATACTGCTGCAGAATTCAGTCATATTAGAATTTTGAAAACAGTCATCAGTACAGCTCAAGAGGGTTCCGAAGTAAAAATACCATACAAAATCTCCAAAGAGTAGCCTTAAAGGCGCTGTAAGTGATTTTAACCATTCTAGAATTTCCACAAGATGAGCAGTTGGATTAGCCACACCCCCTTTTTCCACAACCCTACACTCCAAAGATACCAAATGAGCTTTGAGAATAGCACCCTCAACTGACAACTGTTTTGAACAACATGGCATAAAATCGTATCGTCGGATGGGGGGGGGGGATTGCGAGTGGGGTGGCCAATGGGGTGGCCAGGCTTCGGTACATGGTGGCCACGGGCCACCCCCTAGCTCCGCCCCTACAGGTGAGATATCTCAGGATACTTATTTCATTAATATCTTTCAGGGAGTAGTAAAAACATTTTTTGCATACCTTTTCATGAAAAAAAAAAAAATCACTTACAGCACCTTGCAGCACCAAGTCAGTGTGATCACTACACTACCCACAATTGTGAAGCAAGATCCACCGATCAGTGAATCCGCTGCTAAGCTGCCTTCTCTCCAAAGTCGGATGTAGAATATTCCTTTGTAATCTTACACTGCTGTTTATAAAGCCATTTGATTGCCCAGTTCTTGGGAGATGGCGTATAAAGAAATAAAATGGCAATGCAGGTTTTCGACTGTCAACAAAGTTGTCTCCTGGTGTAACCAGTCCTGCTCGACCCGCTCCGAGCGGGATTTGAACTGGGGTGTCCGACATGGGAGTGGGATGCACTAATGAGGAGGCTAAAGGCTACAGCCCCTAATGTAAATCGGTAGTGCACCTTTTGAGGCTAGGGGAGTGAGGTTTATACACTGCACAGCTACCTACCAGCTGGCTACCATTACACTGGCAACCAAACTGCGGAGGACAGCAGGTGTACGATTATCAACAGAGAAGATAATTTATGATATTTACACATCTGTCTCTGCAAACATTTGCTAAACTAGTTTTGTTATCATTTAATGTAGGAACTTTGACTTATTGATGCATTTTATTTGCTTAAAAGTTCATGTTTATAATTAACTGTGCTCATTTCCTTGGATGCCACCACACGCACACAGACAAGTGACATTCTGTTACACTCTTCCAAATAGAACGTTTGAAATTCAGACTCTCCGAGTTGAATGGAACGCAGCAAGAGTCTTGCACCTTATTGCGGTCTAATTTTCAGATTTTCAAATGTTTTAATGTTGTGATTCATATTGTAGCTGGTTGGTTTGGTTCATGGATTAAAACTCTTGCAACTCTTAAAGGAATATTCCGGGCTCAATACAAGTTAAGCTCAATCGACAGTATTTGAAGCATAATGTTGAGTACCACAAAAATGTATTTAGATTTTCCCTCCTTTAAAAAAAAAAAAAAAAAAAAAAAAAAAAAAAAAAAGCAAAAATCTGGGTTCCAGTGAGGCACTTACAATGGAAGTGAATGGGGCCAATCCGTAAACGTTAAAATACTCACTGTTTCAAAAGTATAGCCACAAGAATTATTCAATATGCATATTAACATAATTTTAGTGTAATAAAATCACTTACTAACCTTTTATGAATTAAGTTATTTCCAATTTTACAACTTCATTGCCATGACGACACAACACTGCAAAGCCTGTAATCCCGGTAATTTGGTAGTCCACCGCAAAAATTACGATTTAAACAACTTTACAGCTCAAATAATACACAAGTTTTAACAGAAGAATTAATGTAATTACTTTTATCAAATTATAAGCTTCACATTTCTACCTTTAAACCCTCCAAAAAATTGGCCCCATTGACTTCCATTGTAATTATTATTATTTTATTTTTTTAAAGGAATTTTTTGGGTTTTTTTGGTAATCAACAATTGTTGTCGATTAAGCCTAACTTCTACTGAACCCAGAACTTTCCTTGAATTTTTTTTTTTTTTTTTTCACTTTTAAGCTCTATTGTGCATTTTTCTCTTAATCATTTATCAGATAATTTTATAAAACTATCTCCTACTTAACATTGAAACAGACAGAATGCAAACAAAAACAATCATTTAGGGGTAATCTGATAATGCCATTCAAGTGACTGGACATAATTACTACTAGTATAATTACTAGTATAATTACTAATATAACTACTAGTACATACTGTATTTGTACATAGTGAAAACATTTTTGTTATTCTTTTCTTACTATATATTAGCTATTTAAAAAATGTAGAATTTAAATTCGTAAATTCATAATTCATGCTCTGAATAACAGGGTATACTGATTCTTTAAGCATTGTTTGACTTTTTGATTTTGATTTTGTATTCTTCAGTTCATTTGGGTTGTTTATATTTTACAATTTGATGTAATATAAACAATTCTAATGTATGTTTAGAATTGTTTTATTTTTAACATTGTCAATCTACATTGTTTAATCAGTGTAGAATAATTTGTGTCATATTAGTTTTTGATAAAATAAATACATTGTGTTTCTGACAAAAAGTGTTTCAATAAACATTTTGAATGGAGATTTTCACCCCGTAGTTTTATAAATCTTTAAAGTGAATCATTTAAGACAGCTCAATTTTAAAAAGGCCAAATATACGGTACTGTGCAAAAGTTTTAGGCACTTGTGAAAAATGTTGCATAGTGAGGATATTTTCAAAAATAATGACATAAATAGTTTTCATTATCACTTAATGTCATACAAAGTCCAGTAAACATAAAAAAGCTAAATCAATATTCAGTGTGACCACCTTTGTCTTTAAAACAGCACCAGTTCTTCTAGGTACACCTGGACACAGTTTTTCTTGGTTGTTGGCAGATAGGATGTTCAAAGCTTCTTGGAGAATTCACCACAGTTCTTCTATCTATTTCGGCTGTCTCAATTGCTTCTGTCTCTTTATGTTAATCTCAGACTGACACGATGTTCAGTGAGGGGCAATGTGGGGGCCATGACATCTGTTGCAGGGCTCCCTGTTCTTCTATTCTAATCTTTTCTATTTGCTAAATTAATGTTTGAGAGTCTAAAATGTATATTTCCTACTGACACACTAAAGCTGAAGATATAAATAACCATCTTAAGACAAATGTTTTTGTGAAGCATCTTATGTGCCTAAGACTTTTGCACAGTACTGTATATCGGTCTGGCCAAAATTTCACAAAAACTTCGCAACCGCATAGCAATGCCCTGGAAGTGGTGGCGAGTTTTGCTTAGAGCGCCACTCACAGTTTCATCGGAAAATATACAAATATATTACTGTAGTAGCTGTACGTCGAAACGGATGCACACAGTTTTGAGAAGGCAACAACTTGAGATAAATTCATGTCATACGCAAACAAATCTTTCACAAAAAAAAAAAAAAAAAAAAAAAAATAGGCTTCCAATTAAGCTGCAAAAAGAATCACATCTTCAGACATTTTATCAGTAAACAATTTAACCCTCCTCTGTTGTGTTGATCTTGATAAGCTCCAAACTGTTGGGAATATTTAATCAAATCTTCTCATTGATGCAACAGATGCGTGCTCGCATTTATGCCTGACCTCTCACCTCCCGCCCTCAGCCTTTTAACTGACAGCCAAGGCTAAATAAATAATTAAAGGGCATTTTGCGGCTGTCAGTGAGATTGCATATTACACCGTTGACATTTTGAAAACAAATCTCCGATTCATGAGCCATCACTGTGAGAAATTGGCAAAGGCTATTAGTTCGGCTGACAGAAATGCACGTGAGATGGTGAAGTATCACCCTGTAATCTCACTGATTTATGAGCATCATCGAGAAACGCCACAGATTTATTGTCACTCAGGTGGAATTATTAATAAAGCTTTGGCTGTCAAAGCTGTGCGAGGTTAAAGAGATGCTAACTAATCAAATAACTCAACACAACTTCAACTGCTTTAATCTTTCCTTCAGGTTCATTTATTTTTGCACATTATTTATGGATGTCACACGCTGTCTCACTTTTAAAGTCGGCATGAAACGGAAGTTGCGACCGACTCTACTTCCGCATTGTGACATATTTCCGAGTGAAACAGCTTATTGAGCAAGAAAATATGTAGGGCGGGGATTTGAGTTTATCCATTGGTTGTTAATTGGATTGTGAAAATATGGGTGTGGCATAGCGGATCAGAGGCAGATCTGAATGCGAGTTTGCAGCGGACACACACACCCCTTCAACTGTGCTGCTTGAGTCAGAGCCGGTTATCGGTGAAACTGAGCAGTGATCAACATATTTATGATCAAACTGACAACATAAACGCACGAGCACATCGCGATCTTTGCTTACGTAGAGGCTGTAGCCGTTGAAAAATGAGTGAGTAAAAGATAACCATATTTTAACTTTTTGAATCACAATACACTAAATATAAAGGAAAAAAATAAACACTTACTCGTGCTATGCATCCCAAGATAACTGCATTCAAAAATAAACTCCAGAGGCATTCGAAGCTTTGTATTCATTAGTGATCACCTCTGCAATTCAGGCATGAAATGTCTCGAACACAACCGTGAATTCGTCGTTATTCCTCCTCATTTGAGGAAATGTAAATTCAAGCCAGATGACCCGTAACCAAGGAAGTTTGGGTTAAGGAACGATAGTTTTGAAGGAAAACAGACAAAATACACCTTGCCATCTTCACCAACATGCAATTGACGCTTCATTCAACTCTACGCAAGGTTGTGGTATTTATAAGAAAGGGGAGGGGTTTAAGCGGACTAAATGATTGGAGAAGTCCTGCATACGTCACCAGTGAGAAGTCTGTCGTTTCACCGGAAGATCAAGTTATTACATTTTGATTAAAGATTACGAGGTCAAAATTTTATATACATATTTTTTAAAATAAAACATATGCATGGATGAATTGTTCACAATAAGATCAATAACATGCATTTAGAAAATAGTGTGAATTTTCATTTCATGCCGACGCCAAACACGCGAAATGTAATTATCAAAGTTGTCAAAGTAACATCGATATAATCTTATAAAGTGTTGACAGTTTCAAGTATTGTAGGATTTCCATCATGAGCTCAGCCATAGTTTCCACCAAAAGGCATCGTAATGGATATGCAAATCACACTGCCCGTCTGCCTCATTAATATTAAACATTGGTTATTACACAGAGCAAAAGCCTGACCCCTGGAGCGGCTCACCACACCTCCTGAATAATTAATGCAGTCTGATTATGTTAATCAGGAGTGTTTCAGGAGAGAAGTGGGGATTTGCTCGGGGTGTCGGATGAGTCGCCGAGGGTTTTTCTTTTTAGCTCCTGTCAACTCATCTGTGTTACATCCGAGACATGTTCCACTTTTTTATTTAATCTTATTTTCTGCATTTTAGGTGAATGGTTTTAAAAGCCCTTATGTTGTTCCAAATTAATACACTACAAACAAAAAAAAAACAAAAAAAAACTCACTCAGTATTGTTGTCATTGTCCAGTAAACTATAGAAAGACCCTTAAAATAAGATAGATTTGCTTGACAATTTAAATTAATATTCCAGGTTCAATGCAAGTTAAGCGCAGTTGAGAGCATTTGTGGCAAAATGTTGATGACAACAAAATGTATTTCTCGACTCATCCCTCCTTTTTTTTAAAAAAAAGAGCAAAAATCTGGGTTACAGTGAGGCACTTACAATGGAAGTGAATGAGGCCAATATGTAAACTTTAAAATACTCACTGTCCCGGAGCACCTTAATACGGCCCTGCTTCTCAAGTACATGTATCTTTTTTTTTTAATGGCACTTAGATATTTTTTACTGGGGAATGACAAAAGTACTGAGGAAGAATGTATTTTATTTTGTTGCAGTGTATGACTTTCTTCTGCTGTGGAACAATGTAACAAGGTTCATTGTTGGGTGGAAAGGAGGAAGCTGAGACTTGGGTTGAACAATACACGTAGACATTTATTGCTTCACACTGACGCACAGACACACACACACACACACACTGCTACGTGCATCTCTCTCTCCCCATCTGCCACTGTCTCCTCTCCTTAAATACTCCCGCCGCTCCTCACTGGAAGGCGAGACCGGTGTGGTGCACAGGTGGAACTCGTTCACCACTTATATTTCCAGCCTCGCCGCTCGCCCACGCCCCGCTCCCCACAAACACAAAAGGAGATGTCAATAAGTATGTGAGTCTCAGTCACCATTCACTTTCGTTACCTTAAAATATACAGTAAAAAAATGATTATAAATTTAACAAGACAATACATGTAATTTTACACTAAAATGTTGTAAAAATTGTTTAGATGTAAAAAGTATAATTTTACTGTAAAATGAACAGTAAAAAAAAAAAAAACAATTATATTATGTTTAGCAAGAGAGTACATGTACTTTTTACGGTAAATTATTGATACAATTATGGTAAAAACAATAACGGGGCCAGAATTCCCTGCGTGACCCATCACATTTCATTATATTTTATGGGAATATTCATGTTCTTTTTAAAATATCAGTTATGTACATTGGGTGTTCCGTGTTATATTTTATGTAGTTTAGTTAATGTTTAATTTCACATGTGTTACCCTGATGGTGTTTAGTGTTTGTGTCATTTCTCCTGGAAGAGACACTATTGATGAACTTTATGCCATCATGTGCCTTTATGCAATTACTACATTGACTAACACACGTTATAAAGTGAAAAGTCGATTGTTATAATTCCAGAATGTTAGTGTATCAAGTTTATATCATTTAATAATATAAACGGTAATGAATCGTAAAAAATACAGGCATGAAAATTACATCCCGTAAAGCCTGAAACGTGGTCACCGTATTTTTTACGGTAAATGTTTGGCAACCAAAGCTGCTGGTAATTTACCGTAAATTTTACAGATTGTTTTTTTTACAATGTACAATAATATACACTATGCTCAAACATCCACCATGCGAAAACTAGCACAACTTTTGCTCAAATTATGAGCAATAATAACAACGATGCTCGCTTTAACAATTACCACCATTACAGTGTCTGTAAATAAAGTGGTAATGTGTTAAAACAAAACATGTACTGCCTTGGAGCAGCCTGTCAACCATTTCACTGAACATCTTTGCCACATCTACACACAAACGCAAAGGACATTTTGATTAGTGTTTTAAACTGACCCACACTTGACCTCTCATTTATATTTGATCTTCAATCCCCGCTAGTTTCCTCTGGGGATAAAGACCCAGCAGTGAATGACCAATGGATGCTGTGGAAGAAGATCCCATCAGTCACTGTTGAACAGAACCGCCCTTTAGGACTCGGAGATAAAGAGCGAACCCCACTGCCCATCTTTTCCAAAAACTGCCCCAGAAATTATACGATCAGCATCTGCCAGTTTCTCAAGGCCATTTTTAACTTCAATATCCTGAAGTAGAAGATGAAGATCATTGCCAAAATAATGACTTTTTGAGGCTGGGGACTAGATTAATATGATATGAAAAAAAAAAAAAATGGAATTTGGTTTCAATTCCAAGAATACCTTGAAAAATGTTGTAGGAAAAAGCCCCATGATTACTGATAGCAACCCCGCAGAAAAGACCAGCTGAGATCAGTATGAATTTCCAGCTGGTTTGCATTTGTTTGATGCTGGTTTTTGGTAAACCAATGTAGCTATGACAGCAAAACCAAATAGTCATGCACAAAGGCACCATTTACGGGTGGGACAGGTGGAACACGTCCCTTCCACTTTTAGCGTTTGCCAATTTTGTTCCCACTGCTTTCTGAAATAGCTTTCGTCAGGTAAGAAACATTTCCAGTTCGTGAGCAGCAGTTTCCATTTGGTTCGTGTGTTATAATAAGTGGCAATCTTGTGCTTAAGTATGTTTTGTTTTTTGGGAGTTTGCCACTTCTTGATGTTACAATCCCTTCCCCCCGAAACTGTCCCCATGACTTTTTTAAAGATAGTGACACCCATGGTCAAGCATGGGCACACTGGTGAAACTGGTTGACCTAGTAAGTCATGCTTAAATAATTCACCTATAATTAAAATGTTACATTCTTTCTTGTGTGGAACACAAAAGAATTCAATTTTGCATCCTGTACATTAAATACAATGAAAATGGACATTTACTCCAAATCCAAAAAGGGTGGCAAAAACAATTGCATTACCAAATGACTCGTGCATGCCATCAATATTGTCCCTAAGTATATTCCTAAGTCTTCTGAAGACATATGATAGATGTGTGAGAATCACACCAAAGTTGATGTCATTATTTATGGAAAATCTCCCCATAGACTCACTCGCATATCAATCATAGCTTTCAGATCTCATTTGCTGTACCGTTCAATTCAAAACATTTAAACATGCCACTTCACAGTCAGAGAGAGTCACATCTGAACCAAATATGCTTGACGTCAACGACGCCATTCCTGCCATTTTGAGTTACAAAGGAAGGGAAGATTTAGCAGCACTCTATGCGTACTCTATTTTCATGAGTACGCAAAGCGCAGCGCAACGCGCTACGACCATGCACAACATCTTATCCCATTTTTGTCAGAGCAGTAATTTTAAGCGCAATTTTCGTGCCAGCGCAAACCGTGGTTGGGAGTGTTTGCGCTATCTGTGGATGTATTGTAAGTAAATGAAGTGGCACAAAGCACAATTTGCTATTTTCCTGAGGAAAAAGGCCATTGCGCTAAGATGTTTCAAAAGCACGTCTGTCTGCAGCACAGTTTTGCAGCGCAAAACAATTTAACGGAGTGTACATCCAAATCCTGATGAGAACCACATTTTCCATGTGTATAAAAGGAGCATGTCCCTTGAAATATGCAAGTAACAGGGACGCAGTTAATGCACAAAAAAAACGCAAGTCCGTATTCCTATTCTTCTAATTCATTGCATACAGTCCATTTACACTACCAACTTGTCTTTGTTTATATCGCTGGTGCTTGAGGGAAAGGACTAAATAATAGGATGCAGATGGTGCAATAACCAGAGAAGAACCTCAGAACCCAGCCAGTTAGCGCTTTGCGCATGAAATTTTGCCTAACCCACTTGCGCCTAGACTTAGCGCATACCAAAACTTCATGGCCATGACCGCTGACTTTGCATTTATGACTTAGGGCATAGCGCTGTGCTTAGCGTTAGCGCTCTTGGAATATGACCCATTGTATTTGTTGATTATTCATTGCGAATACAGCAAATCAATATAGTTAAAAGGTAAAATTTATTTATTTGTCTTGCTCTCAGCATCTTATTGCCTAAACATTTTCACAAACGTGCAAAGTCATTTTAGTCTAAGTGGTAGCTAATTAGTGCAGTATTAGCATTCACGTGTGTTCAGCGATATTAAAAAGCCTACTGAGGACACTCATAAACAGCAATTAATTTTACCCTTCTTTCAGCGGGGAAGATTTTTGCTGTTATGTTACAATTTATTTTTTTCATTGATGTTATTACTGGCAGACAGCAGCACCTGCGAGTGTGCTGCTAATGTTCCATCTTCAGATGCTACTTCTCCAATCACTGTTGCTGGCGTAAACGCTTCATAAAATTTTACAGCTCGCCATCTGCTCAACCCAGACAGTGGTTTATCAAGTCTCATCAGCAGCTGAAACAAGCATTGGATAATCACCAGACAGGTGGTTTGTTTCCATTGAAATAAAGGCTAATTTATACGTTTTGGGGAAACAGGCTTCTTTGAATACGCTGACATTTTTGTTCTGCTACGGTATTCATTTGGTGATTGTGACGAGGAAGAGGGCATGGCTGGGCCATAACGATGGACACCCGGCACTGAATCAGCCCAATCAGCCGGGAGAGGGATAAAGAGGAGCCGGGGATGCCGGCTCGAGAGAGAGAGAGAGAGAGAGAGAGAGAGAGAGACTCACGCAGCAGTCTTGTGTGTGTGTGTGTGTGTGTGTGTGTGTTTTGTGTTATGCTGGAAAGCAGATTTATGTTGTGTTTGGTTCATTTTTTTATTAAAAGTTTACATTGACTGCTCAGCTGGTTCCCGCCACCTCCTTGCCTATCGTGTGAATCCGTTACATTGGTGCCGAAACCCAGGAAGGAGGAGGGATGCACTTTCGGAGAGCCCTCGCCACTGATGGAGGGTTGCGACATCGAGGACGTATGGTCTGGTGGTACTGGAGCGGTTCACCAGAAGGTGGAGGAGCCCGCTGCCATCCACCAGAAAGTGGAGCCTGCTGCTGTCTGCCAGGAGGCGAGGTCTAGTGCCATCGCCCGACGTCGGGGAGGACTGCTGCACAGCTGGCTGAGGACCAGTCGACAGCGTGTTTGGGGACCGGCGAGCCAGTTTTTTTTTCTTCTTTCTCTCTCCTACTCAGATTTCCAGGAGGCAGGGAAGACCGGCCGGTGGAAGGATGGCCAAAAGGGCAACAGCTCCCCTCCAGGAAGAGAGGAGGGGAGTAAGTCAGGCCGGAGGTTTCCCCGGCCTTAATCGGGCGTTGGGGGTATGTGACAAGGAGGAGGGCGTGGCCGGGCCGTAGCGATGGATCCCGGTGCTGAATCAGCCCAATCAGCCGGGAAAGGGGTATAGAGGAGCCGGGGACGCTAGTTCGAGAGAGAGAGAGAGAGAGAGACACACGCAGCATTCTTGTGTGTGTGTGTGTGTTTTGTGTTATGCTGGAAAGCAGTTTTATGTTGTGTTTTGTTCATTTGTTTATTAAAAGTTTATGTTGACTGCTCAGCCGGTTCCTGCCTCCTCCTTGCCCATCGTGTGAATCCATTACAGTGATATTTCTCCTGTCTGCTCACATCCCTGAAATTCTTGACGCAGCTGAACTCAGCTAGTCGAAGAACATTGAACTTACTGTGGGTGTGGTTTGGATGTGATATTAATTTATTTTACTCAGCAAATACATTTTAAAACGATGCCATGCGCAGTATAATTGCACGCTTCGTTCGCCTAGGGTGCTTTAGTTCATTCAGGAGAAAAAACGTTTCTCATCTGTATTCACACGTATTCAAACATGAAGCGTACACAAACGCTTACTGAGCACTTTTAGGAACACCTGTACACCTACTTATTCATGCGATTATCTAATCAGCCAATCATGTGGCAGCAATGCAATGCATACAATCATGCAGATACGGGTCAGGAGCTTCAGTTAATGTTCACATTAACCATCAAACCATCAAAAATAAGATCTCAGTGATTAACCGTGGCATGATTTTTGGTGCCAGACGGGCTGGTTTGAGTATTTCTGTAACTGCTGATCTCCTGGGACTTTCACTTGTCAGCACCCAAGGAGATTTATACAGTAATTACACTGCAATTCAAATAAAATGCATCAATATGTACAAGTTCCTATGTTTCATGATAATAAAACTTTAATAGAAAGGTGTGTAAAATATGGTACATTATAGAAAGTGTTGGGTGTAATCTGATTAAAAAGTAAATAGTCACTGTAATCTAATTACTCTTTAATAAAAATAGTGTAATGCATTACAAAATTGTTATCAGATTACATTTACAAACTTTAAATCAAGTTAATTACATTTAAGTACATTATATGGGTTACACATTTCTAAAGTAATATTATTTATGTAAAAAATATTTAAAACAAATTGTTCGTATATACAGTACGTCTGTTTGTGTTTCAAGCGACAACAATACATATTCAAAATATTGTCTATATTTTCTGCTTTCTGAAAGTAACTTAAGTGACTTGTAATGTGATTACTTTTCCCATGAAGTAATCAGCAAAGTAATGTGATGTAATTGAGAGGTCATTAGTAACTTGTAGTGGATTACTATTTTTGAGTAACTTACCCAACACTGATTATAAGCTACTCTCATTTAATAATCATACACCTGTAGAAGTAACAATGTTCAAAATCATTTATTCTCCGCAATTTGGTGGCTACAGGAAACTTCGCGCTGACAATCGAACATTGGCTAAACTAATGGCAGTGCAGCAGTTGTGCTTCCTTATACATCATCTTCCGAGCTTTGGGCCATGTAATGCTTTTATTGTCAGAGAGATATCAAGATGAAATATCCCACATCCGAATGGAACGCAGATAGCGTCTGGTGGTTAGTTAATAAGATGCATTTATTTTTTTGCTAAAAAAAGAACTATGTAACTGAGCATTTGCCCTAGAACATGTTAAAATGCTAGATAAACAAACAAGGTGCCACCTTCTTTCTGTTGGCACTTACATCTACAGCAATAATACAATAAGAGGCAGATCCCATATTGCTCTCTTTTAATTATTCTTTGTATTTTTTCTGTACCCCTCTATCTCTACTCTGCAACACCCTCTAGCTGAGTTCTCCACCCTTGTGGTACAATGAGATTGCTGTTATGAGATAGATGTGCTTGTAATAGTCAGGCAGGGTGTGTAAAAATTATGATTATTATCATTATGATGAATGGGGAATGTAGAGAGCGAAAACTGAGTTAGAGATGATTGTCTCATTCTGTTGTTTAACAGTGGGACTATTTATAACAGCAGTCATTTGTACAGAATACATTATGTACAATGGGTTTTTGGATCTCACAATTTTGTACCTTTGAATGTCGTGTTATAAGAAATGTTTATTTACAGATGCGAAAAGGGACTATGGCTATGAATGGAATACTAGCTAAGTGCATACTGTGCAGGACATACTGCACACCGCCTACTGGTTGCACTTTGCAACAATAAACAATTCAAACAATTGTTGTCACATCACCTCATTATGTGCATGTCACAACGAGTCACGTGACACAACAACATGACGTATATTTCCATGAAGCAATTCTACAGGCGCAGAGCCAACAAAAGTGCCTCTGGTAAGAAACCTTTTACAATTTTTTGGGTGTTAAGAGTAGCATCTCTAGTTTCGTTTGATATGCCGCTTTAAAAAATGCATTTGTTTTTCACACATCAGCACACCAATAAACATGATGTCCACATACATGGATTTTGGGACATTATTACCTCAAAAAGTTGAGAAAACATGTTAGTTATTTTGAATAACTCTCAACAGGAAAACGATTTGCTCTAGAAAAAAAAAAAAAAAAAAAGAGTCTAAGTGATGTTAAGTCTAATCCATAGAGTTCCATTTTGATAATGGTGCTGCCTTTAAAAGGAGTCTATGTTGTTGCATTGCCACTATATGTAGTTATTACCACCTTACAAATTTAGAATGAAATGTAAAAAGCACAGACAGATGGGCACTTTATTATATAATTTCCATCATCCTAACACAATTATCAGCTCAAAAGCCTGAGAGCCTTAAGGTGAAAGAATACTTGCCACACAAGGTGGTGGTGCACCTGGGCCAAATTGTAGTGTCTTTGAACAAACAGGTGTTTCATTTGCATAACACCGCAACTTGCATGTAAAAATAAACTTTACATGGCCTGCGTGTTCTCTGGTTAGATCCATCAGAATATCTTGAGCTCAATTGGTGATGTGTTGCTGCTCTCTTTCTATTAGCAGGGAGGTGGTGAACAGGCCATCTCTGGAGCTTTCTAATGACCTTCATGAAGAGTAATAAGGTTTCTGAATCAGGGAAAACATTTTTGGGGCTTTGTTGCAGGAATGTATAACAAACATTTCTAAGTGAATCATTGTCTTACCCCATGGCTGGACACTTTTTGTGCATTTGCATTTGTGAACAAAAGAAGCATGTTTTAACCTGTAGCTAGGCAATGCTAGCATGTTGCTAGCAGGTTTTATCATGAAGTCAGACAATGCTAACATGTTTTAGCATGAAGCCAGGCAATGCTAACAAGTTTAAACATGTAGCTAGGCAATGCTAGCATGTTGCCAGAATGTTTTAACATGTTGTTAAGTATTGCTAATTTGATTAAGCATGTAGCTAAGCAATGCTAGCATGTTGCTAACATGTTTCAACATGAAGCTAAGCAATGCTATGTGTTTTAACATTTAGCTAGGCAATGCTAACATGTTGCTAGCATGTTTTAGCATGAAGCTAGGCATTGCTAGCATATTTTATCATGGAGCTAGACGTTGCTAGCATGTTTTAACATGTTGCTAGGTATTGCTAGCATGTTTATTTAACAAGTTTTAATACGTTTTTTTTTTAAACATGCAATTTATAATGTAACATTTAAAACATTTTTGTACATAAAATAATTTATAGCATACACTAATTTGTTTTCTTTTAAATAAATAGTCTTAAAATACAGGCCTTTATTAATAGTAATATATAAATAAATAAAAAAAAATCAATACTTAAAATAATTGTTCATCGTAGCCCTAGTCTATAGCCTACTCATTGCCACTAAATTCTTTAGGCGGTTTCCATGTAGACAGTCACAGCTGAACACTGCTGTGCTATTATTTTAGTCCCCCCCACCACCCCCCATCGCTTTATTATAAAAACAAAACAAACTGTGATTGGTCGCTTTACATGTCTGATAGACATTTTTATGTGTGTGCTTCTTAGCCAGAAGAAACTACAAAATGGACCAGACTTTATGCTAAAAAAAACTGGCGATGACAATGCCAAGGGAGAAGGTCTGAGCGAGACATTTAACCTGATGAGAAAGAAAAATCAATGTAAGACTACGTGAGATAAAACAATAAACAAGTGACCAACAAAACACAATAAATAGGAATTGTTCATATTTTAACATCTGCATATTGTCTACAAGAATGGTAGACAAACACAATATTTAATCTCTTTAAGACACTAAACGACAGCTCCCTAGACACAGTGTATTTCAGCCAATTGCTGCATTAATAACCTCATTAATTGAACGATGTAATTGCCTATCAAGAGACTGACTGCTGTGTGGGTTAGAGGCAAAGGGTTAATTTTCTCAGGGAAGCAGTCATGCACTATTTACATAATATGATGAATAATACATCGTAGCAGGGCGGAAAATATGATTTTAATATTCATGGCTTGCATGAGGAAAAAAGCAAGCCATATTTTCAGGGAACAAGAAAGACTACTTTTCACCTAATCTCCTAGAGCTATAAATACAAGGTACACAAGAACAAACTTAATTTATTCTGCTAAACAAATTACTGACCTGGCAGCACTTGTGATAGAAACAAAAGAAACATTACTGAGATAAATGACACCCATGATAATGTGCTGCAGAGGTGTGAGCGTGCCTATTAAACATGTATATTATAATGGCAAAATTTCTCAGGAATACAGGGTTATGAGGATTAAAATAAGGAGAGGGATTTATTATGTGCTCAGATGAGGAAATTATCATGTAAAATGTTGCCACCCCATACCACAGGAACACAAGCATTATTATACCCCTGCAGTATGGGTTGTACTGTATTTTTTTTTCTTGAATACAAGAGTATGCAGAAAACCTGTTAAAGTATTAGTTCACCCAAAATTGAGCATACTGTCAGCATTTACCAGCCTGATCTCATAAAAATAACATTACTGAGGCAACATGTTTGCTAAAGTATATTACTTGGTTCATTACGGTATCACGGCAGTTTCAAGGTAAAATGTCCACTGTGTGGCGCTATAAGCGAGTTAAATTGTCTCCGAAACAGATGTTTTTTGGTTGTTTTTTTTTATCCCCAGTTTGGCATGCCTAATTCCCACTACTTAGTAGGTCCTCATGGTGGCGCAGTTACTCACCTCAATCCGGGTGGCGGAGAACAAGTCTCAGTTGCCTCCGCTTCTGAGACTGTCAATCTGCGCATCTTATCACGTGGCTCATTGTGCATGACAATGCAGAGACTCCGCATGTGGAGGCTCATACTACTCTCCGCGATCCACGCACAACTCACCACGTGCCCCATTGTGAGCGAGAACCCCTAATCGCAACCACGTGGAGGTTACCCCAAATGACTCTACCCTCCCTAGCAACCGGGCCAATTTGGTTGCTTAGGAGACCTGGCTGGAGTCACTCAGCACGCCCTGGATTCTAACTCACGACTTCAGGGGTGATAATCAGCATCAATACTCGCCAAGCTACCCAGGCCTCCTACAGATGAGGTTTTTAAGATTTATGATCTGAGTTTTAAATCAACAAAACTGACCTCCCTAATCTAAACCTCGACCCTCCTATTCTGTTCAGGTCCTTTTTGACCCGAGACAGGTAGATAATTTTTAAGTACCACATAGTTTTTAGTACGGGAACCAACCTTTGTGACTTTGTCAAGACTACCAAAATACACAATGTTTTTTGTTTTTTTTTCAGATTGTTTTAATAAAATTGTCTTAGAGATAACCATTTAAAAAAGACAAAAAAAACATTTTGCGTTCGCGGGTCAATTTTGACCCGGGCATCAATTGTGGCTTTACACATTATGTAGAATTTTTTGTACATCTATGAATTAGATTTTTGTAAAAATCTTAAATACTTCACTTACATTTAGCCTCTTTTCCATACTCTCTCGCACACTTTGTCTCTCACTGGGACTGAATATTTTTTTACATGCGCGCGGGCACACACCTGTACAAAACAGACATGACAGATGTAACAAACTAAATCAAAGGTTCTACTGTCAATAGGGTGTGTAGTTAATAAAAGTTCATGCACACATTAGTCTAAATAGGGCTTGAAAGAGGAAATTGTCCACATTTTACTCTGCAGCCATCTGATGCCAAACCAGCTAACAGCAAACTCACGTCAACATTCAGCAGTTCATGCAAGAAAATAAAATATATTTTGCTTAAATATAATTAAATATAATTATAGGAAATTAATTGAAATTACTAGTAATTTATATAATATCAATTGTATATTGTTATATTTAGATAAAGTCTCACAGAAATGTTAAGAAAAAAAAAGTTTTCACATGTATCACACTAGCTTTGCTGTAGTTAATGTATATTTTGAAGTGTCAATTTCTACATTTGATTATTTCTAATAAAAACGCATATTAAAAATTCAGTTAACATGCCAAAAATATAAATCTTTACATGTCTGAACAGTTAGGATCCTATTAATGACTAACATCGGGCTGTGAATGATTTATAAGCTTGAATTCCACCGGGTCAGAACTGACCTACGAATGCAAAAGGTGTATGAAAACAATAGGAGGGTTAAACCAAACCTAACCTACAGTGTCATAAAACAAATGTGACATGAAACGCAACCATGTCATTTCATGGTTCTTTGATGACACTTTCGGCTCACGTGCTCTTTAGGATTGTACCCCGGTCCTTTGCATCACAAGTGCAACACTCTCAGTTGAGCTAATGTGCTATCAAAGTGTTCTTGAACAAGCTTGTAAATGTAGTTGTATATGTAATGCAAAAACTCAAATTTGTCACCCTACAAGTAATGCATAACAGTAAAAGTGTTTAGATGTCATTAGATAGCACTGTGTGAGAAACAGGGCGAAAAGCGTTTATGAACAGATAATCTGCCATTTTACTCGGTGTGAAAGTGAATAAGTCATTGTTTTTGTAGCACCTCTAGTGTACATTTCACCAGGAAACAGCTGCCTGATCTCATGAATATTACGTGACTGTGGCAGCATTTTTGAAAAACGAAATTGTGGGCTTCATTACACATTTTGCTGCAGTTTCTCAGTGAAATATCCAGTGGGGGGCACCAAAAGCAAGTGAAATGTTGTAATCAGACAAAGCTATTAAGGTGAATATTAGATGGAGATATTAAATAGTAAAACGTATTACCTAAACCTAACCTAAATGTAAGATTAGATTAGCTTCATCAGCTTTGACCAATAGGGGGTGCCGGTTGGGGACTAGCTCAACATAGACATCCGATTAGTGACAATAAGAATGCAGCATGACCTTTTAACCCTTTATTATCACCACCATAAAATCCAGAGTGCATGTGTGTCTATGTGGTTTCTGAAATAAAAGTATATAAATTAATAAACAATATACATGATAAACAGCATCACATAGACAGTGTATAAATGATCACATCTATAAACAATGTTCATCATGTGCATATAAATGCTAGCATAAATCCACACAACATACAAGGCATATCATCATCAACAAAGTCAATTTAGCTGGCACCAATATGTGTCCGAGAGATGAAATAAGCCAGCAAAACATACAGTAAATCCCACAATAACCAATATATCATACTTATATATATATATATATATTACACATATTGAACTTACACAGATACACAAACGGTTAGACTGTGAATAGAAGCAGGCAAGAAATGGGCACACTGGTCTTTTCCCATTTACAAAGACAATAAACACAAGCAACAGTGAACAAACAACCATTTCAAGACAAGCTTATCGGTGTATAAATTGCACTTACTTGTAGTATATATGCACAACACCCACAAGTGAGACGAAAGAAAAACTACTAACTATCCATTTGGATTTAACTGGCACCATAAGAAGCCGCACGCTCTGCCTATGCTAATCAAACACACCTGTTGAATTAGGCAGAGCATCTTTAAGCTGTGGCACTGGCAGCGCTCTCAACCATTGGTTGGCACTTCCAGCAAATCATATGAGCTAAATCAGTCGGTGATTTGCCTTTTTAACGCTTAACCTAACCAGTAGTGTTCATGCAAATCGGAGGTGAACAAAACAACCATCCTTACCCTAAACCAACACTTAAACCTAACCGATAGTGTGTAAAAGGCAAATGCACTTTTGTCTCACATGACAGTTTAAATGTTTGGCTCGATTCGAACCGCGGTTTACCAAGTCCAATGTGCAACCCTCTATCAGGTGAGCTAACATGCAAACTAAACACATTGGAATACATGTGTAAATGTAGGTGGGTCTGTAATACAAGCGTTAATATGTATCGGTTTTTAAATGATACATTATAGTAAGTTTTTCAATATCATAACATAGCAGTGTGTGAGTAAACGTGTGAAAAAATCATTGTTTATAAAGTCATAGTCAATCATCCGCCATTGTAGCCGTGACTTGTGTGAAAGTGAAAAAAAAAGAAAGAAAAGCGCAGTTGTTGTAGTGCCTCTAGTGTTAATTACTGCGGCTAAACGTGAAACATGGCATGTAAAAGTCAGTTTGCAAAAATGTAGTTATATTAACGTTCATTCTATGAGACTAGGTTGCATGAAACTGCCATGGTACATACAATGAGCCACATAAAAGTGGCCTGGGTAGCTCAGTGGTAAAATACACTGGCTACCACCCCTGGAGTTCGCTAGTTCGAATCCCAGGGCATGCTGAGTGACTCCAGCCAGGTCTCCTAGGGTTGCTAGGGAGGGTAGAGTCACATAGGGTAACCTCCTCATGGTCATTATAATGTGGTTCGTTCTCAGTGGGGCACGTGGTGAGTTGAGTGTGGCTGCCTCAGTGGATGGCATGAAGCCTCCACACACGCTATGTCTCCATGGCAACGCGCTCAACAAGCCATGTGATAAGATGCGCGGGTTGATGGTCTCAGACGCAGAGGCAACTGGGATTTGTCCTCCACCACCCAGACTGAGGCGAATCACTACACAACCACAAGGACTTAAAAAAAAAAAAAAAAAAAAAAGCACATTGAGAATTGGGCATTCCAAATTGGGAGAAAAAGGGTAAAAAAACAAAAAACAAATGAGCCACATAAAAATGATTTTGCATATATGTAGGTGTAGTAATGTGGTTCTATGACATTTAGTCATTTAGCAGGTGCTTTTATCCAAAGCAATTTACAAATGAGGAACACAACAAGCAATTTGTCACACAAAAGTCAACAATATCTTCAGTATCGCACTGACAAGTTCTCACAGTAGAGTAGTAAAGATGCTAGCACAGAAGAAAGAGACAGACAGGGAATTTGTTTTTTTATTGTTAATTAGCAAGTGCAAGACCATTGCACTTTTCTTTGACTATTTTAGAGCAATCCTGCTGGAGTTTCAGGTTCATCAAAACCTGTAAAAATAGCTTTATTTAATGGAACACAAAGATATTAGATATCAGGCAGAATGTTCAAACTACTTTTACATACAAAAAAGCATAGTGAGACCAGGGGCCGCCAAGCTCCAAAAGTGACAAAAAAGCATAATAGATATGACGTGGGTGCTATATTTCAAGACTGAAACTGTAAATGTAGCTCTTAAGTCTCATTCACACTTCCACATATTCAAACTGATACACCGCGGACATGGGACAGTCAATTATGTCTGGTGTCATTGATGTCAAACGTGGTGTAATGGTAGCCAGCTGATTGGTAGCTGTGCAATGTGTAAACCTCACTCCCTGGCCTCAAGAGGCACACTAGCGACTGATGCTAGACGCTGTAGCCTTTAGCCTCCTAGTTAGCGTGTCCGCCTCCCATGCCAGAGACACCGGTTCGAATCCCGCTCGGAGTGGGTCGAGCAGGACCGATTACAGTGGCATGATGCATCTTTGCATGTGTTGGGCCTCATGTATTCAGATAGATAGAAGACAAAGGCAGGCCTAACACAGTCGTAAAAACATAACTCAAGCCCCCACCTTCTAAGTCGTAAATTTTACTGATAAAAATCGTGCCAAAATCAAACAAAGGGAGTCCAAAACAGACTACAGATCCATGAAGCCTTGCTCACTAAAGGATCGAGCTCTCAACTCCTATTGGATGAGGCACACAACAGAATGTCCCTCAAACATGACATCATCAGGAGTTGAAATAATTCTGAAATGCGTCCAGAATTTGCTTCCAGCGACTTTGCTTGCAGTGTGTGGATGCAGTTCAATGCTGCTCTCACGTGCAACCTCGTG
This sequence comes from Myxocyprinus asiaticus, assembly GCF_019703515.2. Taxonomy (NCBI): domain Eukaryota; kingdom Metazoa; phylum Chordata; class Actinopteri; order Cypriniformes; family Catostomidae; genus Myxocyprinus; species Myxocyprinus asiaticus. The sequence goes on along the minus strand of NC_059346.1, from coordinate 4,061,046 downwards.
GCACAAGGAAGTAATGTCCGACTTGAAACTGTGGCCATACAATCTCCATCTCGCTGGACGAGTTGAGATTACTCTGTGTTCAACCGAACACTCTAACGGATCCGAAGGAGACCACCGAGCAATTCGCATCTTCATCCGTTTTGCCTACAGAAGTGAAGAGATTAAAGATTTCTCTTCCATCTTCAATCAAGTCGACATTTCTGAGTTCTCTGCCAGCCCGTCGAGAATCAACAGCCGTACCGCCCGCCAAGAATCAACAGCCGTACCGCCCGCCAACAGAGCGAGGAAACGGCCCCCGTTATCACCCGAGCCTCAAGGAACCGGGTCAAAGTTAAAGGACGGAGGAAAACACATTCTACCTGTGTCCTCATGCGATACAATTAAGAGGTTTACGTCTGGGCAGAGATAGAATATTATAGTGTGTTATTCTTGTGTTTCAAGGTTTTTGCTTGTACAGTTTACGGATCGCCATGTCCGCTCATTATTAATACTCAGGGTATTAATTATCACAAATTTGTTTTGCTGTATTGTGGTCCAACCAAATTGGATTGTGCAATTTCGCCATCGTGGGTGAGACAGAAACTGAGTTCATCCATTAGAGTCAAATAACGCAGGACTTTTACGAGCCCCGCTCGTAAAACCGCGTCTCTGAGTGATGAACACAGCTGCTTTCTCTCCCGCTATCGCGAAATCAGCTTTAGGGCTGTCACTTAATCATCTCTCTCTCTCTCTATCTCTCTCTCTCACTAACCACACTGACACACACACACACACTGTCACACACACACCTTATGTGTTATAGGATTATTTTAGTTTCCATATCTAATCATATCACTGTTTAGTTTGTAGTTGTAAGTCGGAAGTTTATTGACTGCATTGTATTAATTATTAATTGATATTACTGCATAAATAAACTTTGTTTATATTACAAAGAGAAGTGTTTTGGTTTGTTTTGCATACACCTGTGTCGTGCTGATGGGATGTCAGTGCTCGGATTCAAACCTTCATTCATTGTTTTTTTCCCCGAAAATCGATATTCTTCGGATGTCGATTTTCCTAAGAAAACAATCTAATATTGAGACTGTTTTAATATTTGGTTACTAGTCCCTGATTCCAGGGTGGTGCCCCGTCAATGTTAATCCTTATTAATATTCTATTGATTTTTGATAATTGATAATTATCTTTGATGATTGTTGAATTTGAATGATCAATAAGCCAGTGTTAATTTTAATTAATGTTTCATCGATGTTAACAATTAACGATTATCTTTGATAATTGTTGATTTTAAAGGATTAAAAAAGTTAACATTGATTCTCATCAATGTTCTATTGATTTTAATAATTAGTAATTATCTTTGATAATTATTAATTATTGCTAATAACCAAACTTGCTCCTAAACGTAGCACACTACATTTACTGGAGCCCCATATGAGGTTTTAATGAGTTAGATCCAATTAATTAATTTAAATATTGATTAATAACTACAGAAATAATTATTAATTATTTCTGATAGTAACACTGATCTAAACAACCGGTAAAGCCCTACACATGTCATAATAAACGTATATGATATTTGAGAGCGTTGGTGACGAGGAAGATATTTTAGTGAATATATACACACAAAGCCACCGTAAAAGTCGTATAGACTACTTTTATTGTGCTTTTATGTCATTTTTGCATCCGTGCATGTAAATTCTGCCTAACATATCCTTTTGTGTTCCACAGAAGAAAGAAAGTCATGTAGATTTGGAACAATTGACCATTCCTTTCAGCATTTATTCTCTTTTGATTTTTAGAAACATTATCCTGATGATTTCACCAAGACACTGGCCCTTTAAATGAACTCAAAACACCAAATGGGGAATTTTTAGTTTGTTGTGCGTATATTTAGTCTCCACTTGGTGGGAAGTCCTCCTCTGCATTAATTAGCAAATATGACACGCAGTTTGACAGGCATGTAGAGCTCATTATATGAGCTCACTGGGAACTTTGCAATTTACAAGTGAGCAAGACAAACCAGACCATATTAATCTTTGCTCTCTCTCCTTCTAGTGCAAAAAAAAAAAAAACTTTTCTCATATTCCCGTTAATAAGCTTTTGCTCGTCACCTCATTATGTCACACACTAACCAAGGATCCATTTTCCAAACATTAACAAAAAGTGCATGAATTTAAAAGGAACATGTTTACATAAGCCTCTAGTTCAGTTTATGAGGGTGTTTTCAACAAGGTCCTTTAATAATTGCCTGTGCGTTTGCTCCATTGTTGCAGGAGGATCATTAGGAGGAGCTGATATTCAAATTAAGCAGAGGAAGAAAGAAGAAAAATATGAAAATGATATAAAAACTGTTTTGATTTGATTGATTTGAGAGCTTATTTCATATTCAAGAACTTAATTTTGCATATTCTTATCATGTGTAAATTAGATCTGTAAATTACTGGATGGTAGCATACTGGCCCACCTCCAAGTCTCTATTAAATTCTGGATTCTAGATATACTCGGGTCCCTCCTTAAATGCAAGTCTATGGGATTTATTGCTGTTTTTCTCACACCAGATTGCTTGGAAAAGTAATAGCACACTTCTCTGCAACAAGCCACATGATTTGAGGTATCATTCTTGTCTGTAGCACAAGCGGTGTAGGATGAGAAAGGTGAGACCGAAGCTAGTTGTCACATGGGGGAAGTTGTCACAAGGGCTATATCTTAGTAACGATGCGATTTGGAGACAAAAAGTCCAACTGCTCAAATGGTTTTCTATAGTATATTTTCTGTATGTTGGTTTCAAACAACTAGTTAAAACCCCTATTAAATTAAAATAGTATTTGTGAATTCTACCCTCCAAATTAAAAAATGTCTGTAATACTTTTGTTATAGCTGTTAAATAAGCAAACATAATCAAACAACACTAGCATACATTAAGGCAAGGGCTAACTATCTATTTTAAGAAGGCAGATTTTTGCTGAAAGGTTTAAATGTGTTCATAGAACAAAGGTTTCTGTCAAGAAAGTCAGGTTGGGGCATGTTGTCACTTTTATAATGTGGGTGTCACATGTAAATTACATAAAATTACAAAATGTATAAGTTTATATATATATAAAAAGGTTTTTTTTTATTTTATTTTTATTTTATTTATTTTTTTGCACCACTATTGGGGGAAATTGTCACAGATGTTCAACATGTGTCCAACAAACGTGAATTTTATTTTGTTTTTTTTTTTGTTTTTTTACCCCACTGCTGGGGCAAGCTGCCGCAAAGGGTCAACTTGTGGTCAACAAACTTAATCTTTATAATTTTTTTGTTTTGTTTTGTTTTGTTTTTATCATAAAATTACACACTGGGGCAAGTTGTCACAAATGGTCCACAAACTTAAATTGAATCATAAAATTATACAATTTTTTTTTTTTTTTTTTTTTTTTTGCCCCACTACTGGGGAGCATTTAACAAACTTGATTTGTTTTTTTGTCCCACTACTTATTTTTTGCCCCACTACTAGGATAATTTGTCATAAAGTGTCAACGTGTTCAACAAAATGTATCAGTTTTTTGTTGTTGTTGTGTTTATCATAAAATTACACAATTTCTCCATTATTGGGGCAAGTTGTCAAAGAGGGTCAACATGTGCTCAACAAACTTGATTTGTTTTAGTTTGTTTGAGGGGTTTTTGCCCCAATATTGAGGCAAGTTCCTGAGCAATAATAGTAAAAATGTTTACAGGCTTTTTGTAGCCAAGACTTCAATGTATGTTGCTATGCAAAATATTTACTTTAAAAAATAAACCTATATTCACTGTAGAGCAAAATGTGACAACTAGCCCAGGTCTCCCCTACTACACTTAGGGTTAGATGTTTGTTTATATCACTAAACCTAATTTTGAGCAGTAGCAATAGAGATGTTAAGAACCACTATGTTATGATACAGTATGATATGTTTGTACTGGCTATCCAGTAAAATGTCCCACCTTGGTTGTGTTTTGACTTTACAATCAGATTACAAGAAAGGTGGTGCAGTCATAAATGTATCCAAAGTATGGACAAAAATAAGGTAAATGTACAAAAGAGAGATACACATGAGAATGATTTTTAAGGAAATATAAATAAACCCAAGAAGCAGGTTGTTGGAACCAACACCTTAACACTAATGTACGTGTGAAAATAGCGTGTCAGATAAACAAAACAAAAAAATAAAAAACAACAACAAGCGCACCTACACACCAGCTGGACAGCAAAAATGAAAAAAGAAGCACATACAGAATATCATTATGACTATAGAAATATGCAGTAATCTTCAAGTCTGCTTCAGTGTGAAGCAATCATTTGGATTTCTCTATAACACACAGTATACTAGTTCAAAATCTGTCAAATGTGTGTTAGCAATTCCACTCTAAACCATCTGACCTACATTAGCTGCTGGTTTAGGATTCTCTTGCATTCTGACAGCATGCCAATGCAGTGTGGACGACATGCACGCTCTAAAACGAGAGGATTATGTTTCACAAAAGTCCTTTTGCTATGCAGATTAACACATCTTCTTTACATTGGAGATTTTAAAAACTTCCTAGAAAATTGAGAGTTTGGGTACCCTTTTTAGTCCATATCATCATAAATGCAAATTATTTCATATTTTACTGTTGATATGATTGAATATAAAAGTGCTATTTTAAATCTGCAACCTGACTTATATAGTTGAAATATACTGTATATATAGACGATACATCTAAGATAGCGCCGCGGATGGCCGCCTCGGTATGGAGCTCTCCAGTTCTTTTTCTGTTTTTGTTTGTTTGTCCCGTGTTTAGTAATATATTTCCTACCAGTTTTACCAGAGACAAGCTGCTGAATATTCGGATGTTCTGTTGGACACTTTAGTCGGAGGAGCTGCAGTGCGGTTCGGCTTTCGAACCGCACTGCCAAGCATCCATCTAGCGAATCTCTGCTCTCTGCTCTCTTCCTAACAAAACGGACGAATTACATCTCCTCACCCGCAAAAATAAGGACTTTGCAAATTCTGCTGCATTGTGATTCACGGAAGCCTGGCTGAGTGAAGCCATTCCAGAAAGCACATTACATCTACCAGGCTTCCAGATGTTCAGAGCGGATCACACCGCAGAGTTAACTGGGAAAACGAGAGGCGGTGGAACTTGTTCTTACGTCAATGAATGTTGGTGTATAGATGTAACAACGCTGAAGATCTGCTGTGCTAAATTAGAGGTGCTCTTCATAAACTGTAAGCCTTTCTACTCGCCGCGGAATTTTTCCTCATTTATTTTTGTGTTTATATTCATCCTTACGCGTGTGTGAGCGCAGCACTTCAACAGCTGGCTGATCAGATCACAGACATGAAGCAACGATCCCCGGACTCACTTATTATTATTCTTGGAGATTTTAACAGGGCAAATCTCACATGTGAACTGCCCAAGTACAGACAGCACATTACATGCATCAACATAGACATAAATACACTGGGTCTTTGCTACACAACCATAAAGGATGCATATCGCTCTGTCCCACGTGCAAATTTAGGACTCTCTGATTACTGTCTGGTTCATCTTCTTCTGGCCTACAGGCAGAAACTTAAATCAGCTAAGCCTATAGTAAAGACTGTAAAGAGATGGATCAATGAAGCAGAGCTGGAACTACAAGCCTGCTTTGACTCCACTGATTGGAGTGTTTTTGAAGCTGCAGCCACAGACCTGGACGAGCACACAGATACTGTGACATCATATATCAGTTTCTGTGAGGACATGTGCATTCTTGCTAGGACTTATTTAACATACAACAACAACAAACCATGGTTTACAGCAAAACTCGTCAAGCCAAAGAGGATGCTTACAGAAGTGGGGCTAAAATCTTGTACAATCAGGCCAAATACAGACTGATAAAGGAGATTATATTGGCTAAAAGAAGCTATTCTGAAAAGCGGAAAAAACAGTTTTCAGCTAATGACCCTGCATCAGTGTGGAGAGGCCTGAAAGATTTTACCAACTACAAGACACCATCTCCCAGCACTGTAGGGAATCAACAACTGGCTAATGACCTGAATGTGTTTTACTGTAGTTTTCAAAAGCCCAGTCACACACCCCACACCTCCTCCGTCCTTCACAGCGCACAAACATTTACACCTCCTGACACCACCCTCCTCCCCTCTCCTGCTACTCAACATGCACTTGAGATCTGTGAAGATGATGTGTGCCAGGTCTTCCAGAAACAGATGACAAGAAAATCACAGGGCCAAGACTGTGTTTCACCCACTTGTCTAAAATCCCGTGCTGACCAACTGGCCCCCATTTTCACACAGATCTTCAACAGATCACTGGAACAGTGTGAAGTTCCCTGCTGCATCAAATGCTCCACAATCATCCCTGTCCCAAAGAAACCCAAGATCAAAGGACTTAATGACAACAGACACGTTGCTCTGATGTCTTTGGTCATGAAGTCATTTGAGAGACTGGTGTTGGCCCACCTGAAGGACGTCACTGAACCCTTTCTGGATCTCCTTCAATTTGCTTATAGAGCAAACAGGTCTGTGGATGATGCAGTCAATATGGGACTGCATTACATACTTCAACATCTAGACAGACCAGGGACTTATGCAAGGATACTATTTGTTGACATCAGTTCGGCTTTTAACACCATCAACCCCACTCTCCTAGGGACTAAATTAATCCAGCTCTCTGTTCCTGCCTCTGTCTGTCAGTGGATCACCAGCTTTCTGACAGACAGACAGAAATTCACCTCCAGAACATGTACAATCAGCACAGGTGCCTCCCAGGGATGTGTGCTCTCCCCACTACTCTTCTACCTCTACACAGTTGACCACACTGCCAAGGACCCCTCTTTCAAGCTCCTGAAGTTTGCAGATTACACTACAGTCATCGGCCTCATCCAAGATGACAATGAGTCTGCATACAGAAGGGAGGTTGAACAGCTGGCCAGCTGGTGCAGTCAAAACAACCTGGAGCTGAACACGCTTAAAACAGTGGAGATGGTAGTTGACTTTAGGAACACCCCAACACTGACCCCGCTCACAATTCTGAACAGCACTGAGGCAGCAGTGGAGTCATTCAGGTTCCTGGGCTCTACCATCTCACAGGACCTGAAGTGGGAAACCAATATTGACTCCATTTTGAAAAAAGCCCAGCAGAGGTTGTACTTCCTTTGCCAGTTGAGGAAGTTCTACCTGCCACAGACGCTGCTGATACAGTTCTACTCGGCAGTCATTGAGTCTGTCCTTTGCACTTCTATAACTGTCTGGTTTGATTTAGCAACCAAGTCAGACATCAGAAGACTTCAAAGAATAGTTTGGACTGCTGAGAAGATTATTGGAGCTCCTCTACCCCGCTATAACTGTTCACATCCAGAGTGACGAAAAGGGCTGGTAAAATCATTCTTTAGCCCATTCACCCAGCATGCTTCCTCTTCAAACTATTGCCCTCTGGCCAGAGCTACAGAGCACTGAGCACCAGAACAGCCAGGCACAGGAACAGTTTTTTTCCCTCAGGGCATCCACCTCATGAACAGTTAAAACTGCCGCCAAATTCCTTTGGTCAATACAACCATGTGTAATATTCAATCCATCCATTTGCTGCTACTCTGGTTGAGGTACAGGTAGAGTTAGGGGTTAGGTTTAGGGTTAAGGTTAACAGTGTAACTACAGATTTAATTAAATACAGGTACTTTACATGTAAGTAAAATGCAACAACACATACAGTGGCGATAAAAAGTATGTGAACCCTTTGGAATTACCTGCATTTATGTATAAATTTGTCTTAAAATCTGGTTTGATCCTCATCTAAGTTTCAATAATGAATAAACACAATCTGTTGTAACTAATAACACACATATTATTATATTGTTATTTTACATATTCAATACATCATTCAAACATTCACAGTGTTGGTTGGAAAAAGTATGTGAACCCCTAGGCTAATGATGTCAACAAAAGCTAATTAAAGTCATGAGTTGGAAAACCTGGCATCCAATTAATAAAATGAGATTGAAGGTGTGGGTTAGACCTACTTTGACTTATAAAAAGCACTCAAACATTTTGAGTTTGCTGTTCACAAAAAGCATCTGCTGACGTGGACCTTGCCTTGCAAAAAAGGAGATCTCAGAAGACCTACGATCAAGAATTGTTGCTTTGCATAAAGCTGGAAAGGGTTACAAAGATATCTCAAAGAGATGGAGATGATTTAGTACTATGGCTACTCTCCCTAGAAGTGGCCGTCCAGCCAAGATGACTTAGAGGGCACACTGCAGAATGCTCAATGAGGTAAAAAAGAACTCAAGTGACAGCTACAGATTTGACGGAATCATTGGAACTGGTTAACATCTCTGTTCATGAGTGTATTATACGGAAAACATTAAACAGGCATGGTGCCCAATACGAAGGAAGTTCGCCAAAGACCACCTTGACATGCCACAACACTACTGGGAAAATGTTTTGTGGACTGATGAAATTATGGTTGAATTGTTAGGGTACACAGCACTACACATGGTGTAAAAAGGGCACCGCACACCAACATGATAACATCATCCCAACGGTGAAGTACAGTGGAGGTAGCATCGTGATTTGGGTCTGCCATCTTCAAAGGGCAAAAAATGAATTCCCAAGTTTATCAAGACATCCTATAGGATATTGTCAGGGTTGTTGTGAAACAGCTGAAGCTCCGTAGATGTTGGGTGATGCAGCAGGACAATGACCCTAAACATCAAAGTAAATCCACTACAGAATGGCTTCAAAAAAAGAAAATCCATCTTTTGGAGTGTCCCAGTCAGAGTCCAGAGTGTTACCCAATAGAGATGCTGTGGAATTACCTCAAGAGAGCCGTTCACACAACACATCCTAAGAATATGGCTGAGCTGAAGCAGTTCTGTAAGGAAGAATGGTTCCAAAATTCCTTCTGAACTTTGTGCAGGTCTAATCTGCAGCTACCGGAAACACTTGGTTGAGGTTATTGCTGCCAAAGGAGTATTGACCAATTGTTATATCCAAGGGTTCACTAACTTTTCCCACAGCACTGTGAATGTTTAGTGGGATGTGTTCAATAAAGAAATTAAAGATTATAATTGTTTGTGTGTTGTTATCTTAAGCACATTGTGTTTGTCTATACTTGAGACTTTGATAAAGATTAGATCACACTTGGTGACCAATTAATGCAGAAAATCAGCAAATTCTAAAGGGTTCACATACTTTTTCTTGCCACTGTATGAACATAATAAGAACATTGTATCAAATGCGTCAGTACATAGTAGTTAAAGACACCTAATATAAAGTGGGTCCGGAAAATTCTGTCAGTGAACAAAAGATTGATTATTGCCATAGTCCATGACAAACAAAATGTGAACACATTCAACAGTATACTCTGTATGTCAGTTAAAATATCATGCCTGCAAAACATTTCCCTCTAGGCTTATACATCACGATAGACACACGCACGCATGCACACTCTTTCTCTCTCTCTCTCTCTCTCTCTCTCTCTCTCTCTCTACAGTATATACATATATAACTAAGCAAGGATGTGCAGTATCTCTGAGGCTGATCTGTTTTTCACCAAAGGAAGAGAGACTATAGTACAGCTTCATTCTCTCACATCTGACTTTTCACGCAAGCATTTATGGAAAGGTCAGCAAATTATTTCTGACAAGTAATGCTAGAACTTCTCTATCCTTATATACACCACTATACATAGAGTTCTCTTTCCTTGTAGTGTCTATATGCTCCTTTAAGCATAAAGAGTGACAGACAGAGAGAATTACCATTAGGAGGAATTTGAATCACATCTCAGATGTTGTGCTGTCAGTGATAGTATGAACCAGTGAACTCATCACTCCATAAGAACATAATGTGAATGCACAAAGACACTTTTTTATTCTTACATGCTAATATGTTGTGATATGTAAACAGTATTTGTATGCAAAGGATGTTTTATACAGAAATATTAACATTTGTCATTCCATTACGCATCACCTCTGAATGTACAAGCACCATTTAAATGTGACTATTAGTCACGGTGGGATAAAATCTGACATCACACATTCAATTCTGAGTGCTATTTCAACAACCTGCACCTGAGACTGAACGAGATGAGCCATCAACCAGACAAAATGACAGTCCGAACTGAAAATAAATCATAATCTGCGAGGAACAGGAGGGTTGTGTTAAGCCTGTCTAACCCAATACTGGATCTTACTTCACAGGCACTACAGCAATGTTCTGAATAGAATACTAGTTTACTATTTACTGTATTACATGCAGTATACACTGTTTACTGGTTACTATTCTTTTAAAAGCAGTCAATTAAACGGTAGGTGTTATACTACAATACAAGTTTCAAACGTGTATGCTACATTGTTGTCACAATTCTGTTGTATACAGCAAATTTAGAAGGGCTGAGTTTGCAATGGCATACTGCCATACTATGCTTATTATGTCTGCAGTACACAGCAATACCAAAAATAGTAAGAATATGCTGTTCTGAACTCAGCCAATGTCATCCAGTTATTCTATGCATACTGCAAGAACGCATACTGTGCACAGTATACATACTATATACTCAGGTTTGGGGAGTAACGGAATACATGTGACAGGATTACGTATTTAAAATACTAAATATTAGTAACTGTATTCCACTACAGTTACAATTTATATAATTGGTAATTAGAATACAGTTACATTCAAAACGTATTTTGATTACTGAAGAGATTACTTTGCATTTTATTGTCATTTGTTTCATTTAATATAAATGATGTTATCCGAGGAGTGTTTGAACAGCGGTGAAACACTTTCTTATGATGCGTTACTTACATTCATACAGCAGAAAGAGGGCGCTTTCACACGGTTATGAATGAAAAGGTGGATATGATGTTATATGACCAGTAGATGATGTGGTTGTGTACACTCTGTGGGGTTTTGAAGTTTAGAGCAGCAGAAACAGTTAATCTTGTGTAAATTGACATGTGAACACTTAGCTTTATGTTAAGTTAAAACGCTATTTGTAGCCCGTTTACACGCACCTGTTATCAGGCACGATTATATTTTTCTATCAAGACAATCCACATTAGATGATAAATTGTTTTTCTCTAGTAAGGTATTTAAAATTAGGGCAAATATGTACTGCAAAAATTTCATTTAAATCCTTAAAACAAGGTACATTTACTTTACCTTATTTTTTAAGCAACACTGCATAAGATGTTTAAGTTTGTTTTTCCAGATAATTTATTTTTAATATAAGTGTATTTTGTCTTACTGTCCTTTTCACTTGTTGTTAACTTGTCAAATCTGCAAGTGCTGAAAATGTAATCCAGAGTATTTAGATAAAGTTACTGACTTTGAGTAATCTAACGGAATATGTTACAAATTACATTTTACTGCATCTGTTGTGGAATACGTAAAAGTAGCCCTCCTAACCCTGTATATCCTGCTGTAATAGTAAGAATAGTATAGTAGTATAATATCTGAAAATATGCAACAATTTACTGAATCTTTAGAGTCATCACACAGGATGTTGCCGGGTGAATTGCATGAAACATGTCAAGAACATGTCCAGGTCATTTTTTAAATAGGGCTGGATATCACCTGGCACCTCACGATACGATACGTACTGAAATACTGTACACATGCCATGATTTCATATATTGCAATACATCACGATATCATAATTTGATTCGATTAAGAATCAATTCCAATTCATTTGGGTATATTTCAGTTATATACTGATGTCTGATGAAGAGCATGTAGCTCGAAACATTACGTTTTTGTCTATTTGTGAGCTCAATAAATTAATTTGGATGTAACAATGTGCCAACTTTGTGTGTTTACATGATATGAATACACAAATAGTTGAATATAAATATCGATACATGGATATAAAGTATTGATACAATATAATGAGAAGAAGTATCACGATATATCGATATTTGATTGTATCGACACAGACTTAATTTTAAACACAAATTAAAAAGATATAAATGATATATTTTGCATAACTGAACAGAAACTGAGGCTTATTTTAAGACAAATTTTAGGAAGATTTTTTGCATTAAAACATCATATATGATAATTAAGGACGTCGCCACAATTTCTAAAGTATTGATACATCATAGTACTATTTGTTGTACTTGCCTGTGATCATTTGAATAAAACAAATCATTATATTACAGCAATTAGGTAACACATTACAAAAATACTAAATTACAGTTATGAGAATCACCATTGAGAATTATGCAAACTCAGAAAAAAACAGTAAATAAAATTAATGAGGGAAATTTCTTATTTCTTATATTATTTAAAAAAAATAAAATAAATAAATAAATAAATAAAATGTCACGCAAAAAAAAAAAAAAAAAAAAAAAAAAAATTAAAAAATTACAAAAAAAACAATTTGATTTTAAGGGTTACTGTAGCCTGGACATGTTTTTAAATGAATTAATACAAAATAAAAAATAAATAATTATTCTAATATTTTTATATATATATATATATATATATATATATATATATATATATATATATATATATATATATATATATATATATATATATATATATATATATATATATATATATATACTGTATATACACGCACACAAAGTCCCAGTTAGTTGAGTGTTTAGCATATGCATTGTGAATCGGTTTGACCGAATCCCTACAAAGAATAAGTTACATTTGTTTGTGAATCATATATCTGGCAAACACACTTACAAAAACCCAAAAACATCTCTCTGGAATCATCCACCCCTGTGTCTCTGTGGGCTGCAGACAGAATCTTTTTTGCTGAGGGTCAAATAATTTGGTGTATGAGCATGTGGTGTATGAAACAGAGTGGGCTGTCTGTCAACATGCATATAAATGTTTTGGAGTATCTGACCTTATCTTATCTTCACAATTCTCTGTCCTTTCTAGCCCTGCTCACGCCCCGAGCACAAATTCATATGCATTAGATCTAGTGTGGGCCAATGCATCTCAAAATGTCCCGGGCCTGTCAGGTTACAGTATAAAATATCATGTGCACCATTTCTGTGGACATGAAACGTAAGAACTCGACATGCTGGAAAGAGTTTCTAGCCCCATATGCTAGAGTTTTTTAGGAAACATCTTTCAAAGTACCTTTCAGTAAGTTAGTCGATTAAGCATTTTGTAGCATTATGAGTATACATCATAAATTAATTAGTGGTGTTTGCTGAGGCAAGCATTATTGTTCATACTTAGAGATAGAGATAAGTATGGAGGACCAAGTCTGACGTAATGATGTATGGTAATGAGGGGGTATGTTTTCTATGCCTGAAGTAGAAAACACACCCCCTCATTACCATACAGACAAAGAAATGTAGAAATAAATAAATGTGGAAATATGTTTAAAAAAATAAAAATAAAAATGAGGCAATATATGCATGTAGCTCAGCGGTTAAGGCTCTGGGTTACTGATCAGAAGGTCAGGAGTTCAAGCCCCAGCACTACCAAGATGCCACTGTTGGGCCCTTGAGCAAGGCCCTTGACCCTATCTGCTCCAGGGGCGCTGTATCGTGGCTGACCCTGCGCTCTGACCCCAGCTTGGCTGGGATATGTGAAAAGCAGGGGCAGTGGTGGCTCAGTGGTTAAGGCTTTGGGTTACTGATCAAAAGGTTGGGGGTTCAAGCCCCAGCACCACCAAGATGCCACTGTTGGGCCCTTGAGCAAGGCCCTTGACCCTATCTGCTCCAGGGGTGCTGTATCATGGCTGACCCTGCACTCTGACCCCAGCTTAGCTGGGATATGTGAAAAAGAAGAATTTCACTGTATATGTGCAAATGTGTGATAAATAAAAGAAAATTATTAAATTATATTAAATGTGGAAATAAATAAATACACAAATAAGGAAATAGAAGTATAAATACTCATCTATGTCACATTTAAAAATAAATTGATTTGTGTCTGTGTACTCTTTTTCTTCATTTATTTTACATTTATTTGCACATACAGTATATTTATTAATTTATTGATTTTGGCAGACTTGGTCCTCCACTCATAGCCACTCAAGAAACCACAAACAATGCCCCAGCAACCTCATAGCAACGCCCTAGCATTGTGGTGGCAAATCTGGCATGGGCAAGTACCGCATTGTCTTTATATAATGTACAAATCTAGTTTTATTTAGGCTACTGCAGGATTCATATTTAAATGTTGTTATTTAGTGCAAAAGTGGTTGGACTGAAAGTGAATCAGTCCTAAACAGGGGAAGTACACTGGATAAGCCATGAATAGCAAGTGTTCTACTCACTAGAGAAAGTCAGCTAAAATCAATGCCACCCTCTTGTGGCCATATACCATTAGGACAAAAGGCAAAGGTAAAAAAGTGCCGGTCAAAATACAGTTTTAAAGAGGTTTTTAGTGATAGGCTTAATAAAGATAATATTTAGGGTCTTGTTTAATATAAAACGTCTTAATTGAAATCCTTTCATATCCCTAAAAGTGGCTAAAAACTAAAACTAAACTAGAAACTGAGCTCAACCAAAGTGTTTAAAGGAATGCTTGCTCCTCAAACCACAACAAATGTTCAACTATGTGCTTCTCTGAGCAACCTCAATGAGACTACAACCTCCCAGCCAAAATAAGTAGGCATTTGCAAGCATAATCAATTTATTACAATGTCCCTGACCATTTTAATTTATAATTTTGATTTCTGGAAATCATATATTATTTATCTATCAGCAGCCGCTGACATGCACATCTGCTTTGTGACTTAAAACAACCATCTATAATTTGGGAGAGCCATCGACTCCCTCAACAACTGATGATACTGCAAATGCAATTAAAGAAAGATGTGCCTGGCACTCCAGATAGCGCCGTTCAAAAATGGTTGTAGATTAGAGGGCAAATCTGGAAGTATTTATACCATTCAACTAACAATAGTAGTAGCATAGAATCTATACTACTTCTATTCTACTAGTTAACTAGATAGGTAAAGTTGGCTTTGATGTTGGCTTGACAAGTTTTAAAAGTTGATGGTTATAAGGACATTAAAGTAAGACAAACAGCTAGCTAGATAAATAGTCAGATAAACCGTCAGATAGACAGACAGACAGACAGACAGACAGATAGACAGATAGACAGATAGATAGATAGATAGATTTTAATCACTTTTCAACATGTATGAAGAATGATGACACAAATGAACGGGTGTCTCAATTTATATGAGGTCATGGAAACTGCAGGTATAATATAATAATACAATAGTTATAGAACAATAAGTTTCTATTTGATAAAGGGATAGTTCAACCGAAAATTAAAATTCAGTCATTGTTTACTCACCCCTGTGTTGTTATAACCCTATATGTCTTTCTTTCTTTTTCTCAACACAAAGCGAGAAATTGTGAAAAAAATGTTGTACTCAGTGACGTCATACAATGGCAGTTTATGGTGACCACCTCTTCAAGCTTCAAAAGGACACAAAAGTATAATTCAGAAGTCTAATAAATTATTCCATGAGACTCATGATTGTTATGAAAACAAACAATACGGTTTGGTGAGAAACAAACTGAAATCTAATGTATTATTTAGTGAAAATGTTCACTGACCGTTGATCTCCTGTGTGCATTCACCATATGACACGAGAGCAACAGTTCACGCAGCCTCTAAAATCAGGTCCTCCACAGCGATAGTGACAACACAACACAACACAGCTGCACACAAAACAGAGAACAGAACTTACTAAACATCTCTGAAGAGTTTGTAGTCGAAGAATTGATGCATTTCTATGCCCAGCCTTATTTTTTGAAAGTTTTTGGACCTGTGCCAGTTCACAGCAGACAGAGTTACCAGCGCAATGCCAAAAAGAGACAACAAGTGATCGATAGAAAATACCATCGCTTATCACTGCTGGTTAGTACAAAAACTATGATTACCAAAAAAAAATATATTTTATCATGTGTCATTTGCCATCAGTTTAGGACACTGTGTGGCTGTGGCTGCCTGTAGCCTCCTCTATGTTTCTGTTTGATTTCTGAATACTCAGTTTCAAAAAATAAGGCTGGGCATAGAAATGCATCAACTCTTCGACTACAAACTCTTCAGACATGTTTAATAAGTTCTGTTCTCTGTTTTGTGTGCAGCTGTGTTGTGTTCTGTTGTCGCTATCGCTGTGGAGGACCTGTTTTTAGATAAACAAAACGAGTTTTTGATGGAATGCCCTTGAGGCACTTACAATAGAAGTGAATGGGGTCAATCCCTATATGTTAAAATATTCAGTGTTTCAAAAGTATAGCCAGAAGACATAAACAATATGTGTGTAAACATGATTTTGATAACATTTTCGATAAAATTGCTAACTAAACTTTTCTGTGTAAAGTTACAGCCAATTTTTCAACTTCATTCCCATAATGATGTAATGTCAACAAACCATGAAACCCTAAAATGAATGTAAAAATGACGATTTGAACAACTTTACAGATCAAATAATACACAAGTTTTAACAGAAGAATTAATGTAAGTGATTTTATAAAATTATAAGCTTCACATTTCTGCCTTTAAACCCTCCAGAAATTTACCCCATTCGCTTCCATTGTAAGTGCCTCACTGTAACTTCGATGTTTGCTTTTTTTTTTTTTTTTTTTTTTTTTTTTTGAAAAAGAGGACCAGTCAAAATTAATTTTTGTGGTAATCAACATTATTCCACAAATGCTGTCGATTGAGTTTAACTTGTATTGAACCTGGAATATTCCTAATAAGTAAGTATTGTTCATTGTTTGTTCATATTAACTAATTTAACTGACTAATATTAACAAATACAACCGTATTGTAAAGTGTTAACAATTGCAGTACACAATATAAGAAAATGCTATTTAAAATAGTTTTAGACAAATAAAGTGTCAGGACACTGCTTGGCCATGCTTGAAATTTCATGTCAGCTATTCACATAGCTATGCATAATTGTTTATTTAATGCAACAAAATCAATGAAAACAAAAAGTTGGCCAGAATATGTACAAAAGGGAATAAAAATTAAAAAAAAAAAAAAATTATTTAAAAAATTTAATTTAAAATTTAATGTCAAATTTACATATTTTAAACAGGGCCTATAAACACAACAGCTTGTAAAAAAATATATACCAAAATAAACAAATATAAATATATGGAAAGTATTAACACACATCTAAGAGAGCAGATATTTGCAGATAGGATAGTTTGGTTATTTTGCAGATTAATTGCTTATATTTTATTTTTACTCCGTGAGCTTTACTGTTTGCTGATTTTATATACAATGCACGCGCACACACACACACACACACGTCTTTTTACACTTCCAGCGACTAGGGTTTGTAATGGCAGCTTCTCGGGACCCCTAAACCACTCTAACAAATAAGGGAGAAATGCGTCGATTAAAATGGACTAAATCGTTAAAAGGAATATTAACACTTCAGCTGTGAACCGAATTACAGACAGAAGAGGAACGGGCGGGATATATTTCTTCACAGCGCCAGTCTGTGTGTGTAAAGCGTATTTGTTGACCGCACTGGGGTAAGACAGACGTCCATTACCATATTTGCTTCTGTTGCTCAGCTTGTCCGCGCCGCTGCCGAGCAGTCGCTCCCCCTCCCGCCGCATTCCCTCTCGCTTCGCCCTCTCTGCTTTCACGCACAGCCGAGGCTCCTGCGGCCTGCTGTTACCGCTGTGCGCTGCGGGCATGAAAAGCTGCTTTTGTCCGAAACGGAAGGACGCATTGCCGCATTTTACAGTTAAGTCGACGCACACTTTAATGTTTGACTTGTTTGTTGCTGAAAAATGTGGAATTTTGGAAACTGCTTTAGCTTGTTAGCATGCTAGGCTAAACACTGAACCTATATGGAGTCTCCTAGCAACCAGGGAGTCAATGCTAATGGGTAAATATTCAGGTTTTTAAATTGTACTATGCAACAAAAACATTTCCTTGGATAAAAACAAGTGGTTCTATGTTTTAAAGTAGTTGTGTATTGTGTAGTATGGCAATATTTGGGGTACCAGTTAATGCTGGGTTGTTAATATTATTGTAAATGCATTTTTAAATATTATTTTTGTGCTTTATTTTCTCAGATAACTATTTGGTAATTTATTAACCCTTGTGCGACCTTTGGGACATTTTTGTCTTTGTCTTTTTCATTTTAATTTTTTCGATCATTTTAGTTGTTAATGCCAACGGCATACATTTTGCCAAAGGTGTGTATTTTGGGGGGAATTTTGATATTTCAACCTCAGTTCCTATAATAAATCTATAATACACTGTGTACACAAAATAGTTACACTCAGGACCTTCAGGACAAAAATGTCCCCATTGAAACCCATTAAAACTGCAATATTTGATCCCAGTGCCATTAAAGCATAAAATCATGAATTCTATGATATTATGCTTTCATTCTGGAGCCCTGGCTTCAAAATTAATTTTTTTTAAATATTTTCCAGCCTATGGAGCAAATACATGCTTTTCCCCTATTTTCTATTTGCTGTATTATATAGCACTGCAGGCCAATTTAATAAATGATGCAGCTAAATGTGTGTGGGTGTGTTGGTATGGATGTCAGAGTGTGTTTTGTATGTGTGTATTGAGAAATGTGTGTGTGTGGAAAAACAACAGTGGCATTATATAAACAAACTGGCATTTAAAGGGTTAAAATCCTGAAAATGAATGAATATTTGGTAGTTATGATCAGGACTGATGTTGGTTAAAAACTCATTAAAAGTGGAAAATATTATTAATATATCATATTATTATGGCACTTGTTTGACGCGGACATTTTTGTCCTCTAAGGACCTCTGAGTAGCTTTTATAAATTGACGCACAAGGGTTCAATATTAAAAATGGTCCTAGATCATGGAAGAATTTAAATATTAATAGTTGTCTTATCTATTTACTGTAGAGAGCAGTGCTTGTCTATTTTGGGGAATATTACATAGGCTTGGCAAGATCAAAATTATGGCATGTAATATCAGTTTTATGTTTTATCATGATTCAGATTTTTGATATACATGAACTATTGTAATGTACCATGGTAGTACGATGGTGTTCTTTAGAGTATCTTGTAAATATAATTATAACCATGAATAAATATGTTGGTTATTATTCAGTCATTGTACATTTTGTGAAGGGAATCTCCAGTCTAGTAAACACATTTACATTCCCTTATTTGCCTATTTCACTGTTGCATTAACATAGCGACTGGGTTCATTCATATAAAGAGAGTGGATTGTAATAATAAAAGGTTATGCAATAAGAATCAGGTGCTGTCTTATGATTTGGCTATTTGAGTATGATCAAATTGAATTTTCAGATTTGATATGCACTGAAATGCCTAATGAATTTGAAAAGACAGGCGTGTGTCTGTTTGTTGTAAAAAAATAAAAAATAAAAAATGTAATGGTTTAGAATAATCACATTTTAAATAAATGCAGCAATGTTCCATTTGGGCAGGCATCCTAATTGGTGAGGACTGAATTGACTTTCTTTGTTGGACCAGACTTTTCTGTTGGCAGTTGCGCCAGCATCTGTGCCATCTGAGGCTGTTCTGCCCTGTTGGGACATGAGTGATGTGCAATGAGATCTGACCCTGATGTCTGAGGGGCAGCTCAGAGTCTGTCCTGCTCATGTTTCAGAAAGGGTGATGCATCTGCGGTTTAAAATGAATGCTTTGATGTGCATGCATTTATGACGATTCATCTTAAAGATATTTTTATCCGTTATGACACAAGGCTGTGCATTAACAGTGATTTTACTGCATGTCGAGGTGTTGGTAGACCCCTAAACCCCCTTTAACGATGGTTAAAATGTAAAACAGTGGCAAGAAAAAGTATGTGAATTTCGTTTTCTGCATTAATTGGTCATAAAATGTGATCTCATCCTTATCAAAGTCACAAGTATAGACAAACACAATGTGCTTAAGCTAACAACACACAAACAATTATAATCTTTCATTTCTTTATTGAACACATCCCATTAAACATTCACAGTGCTGTGGAAAAAGTAAGTGAACCCTTGGATTGAATAACTGGTTGATCCTCCTTTGCCAGCAATAATCTCAACCAAGTGTTTCCAGTAGCTGCGGATTAGACCTGCACAATGTTCAGAAGAAATTTTGGACCATTCTTCCTTACAGAACGTGCTTCAGCTCAGCCATATTCTTATGATGTCTGGTGTGATCAGCTCTCTTGAGGTCATTCCACAGCATCTCTATTGGGTTAAGGTCTGGGCTCTGACTGGGACACTCCAAAAGGTGGATTTTCTTTTTTTGAAGCCATTCTGTAGTGGATTTACTTCGATGTTTAGGGTCATTGTTCTGCTGCATCACCCAACTTCTACTGAGCTTCAGCTGGCACTCAACAACCCTGACATTATCCTGTAGGATATCTTAATAAACTTGGAAATTCATTATTCCCTCAATGATGGCAAGCGTGCCAGGCCCTGAAGCAGCGATGCAGCCCCAAATCATGATGCTCCCTCCACCGAACTTCACTGTTGGGATGATGTTTTCGTGTTGGTATGCGGTGCCCTTTTGACGCCATACATAGTACTGCGTGTTCTTCCCAAACAATTCAACCTTAGTTTCATCAGTCCACAAAACATTTTCCCAGTAGTGTTGTGGAGTGTCAAGGTGGTCTTTGGCAAACTTCAGGCGCACAGCAATGTTTTTGTTGGAAAGCAGAGGTGGTTTAAAATGCATGTGATCACTTTGGGCTCGTAGTGTAAATGCTCAACCCTTCGAATGAGTTTGAAGCATCGCCTACTGACCTGTCAATCAAATGCTGTGCAATTAGGACCAGATGTAAACTGTGATGTGTTTCACCTGTCCACTTGTGATTGGATCTTTCAAAGCACATCTTAATACCAGATGTAAACAGCCTACTGTATGTGATTTCCCTTTCAGTAAGAGCAGCATTCCTTCCCTGTTAAAAAATGCAGTCTATTCCTGTTTGCTTTTCACACTGTTGACTCCAGGGATTATCATGTCACACCATTTTTTAACACTCTCTCTGGGCTCTGAAGTTCTCGCATGCTCTCAGTTTGATCTCGCCCTCCCTGTCTTAGCCACTGTCTGCTGTTTGACTTGCTGCAAGCTGCTTCCATGAGCTCCAGTGATTTGACACAGCTTCATTGTGGCTTGTTTTGGATCGCGCTGAGGAGCGGCCTGGTTTCCAAGGCTTTTAACTCCATGCAAAGACTGCGTTTAATTTGTATGCGACTACATTACTTTTTTTTTTTTTTGTATATTTTCTTGCTACTTGTAAAGCGACCTTGAGTTTGTAGAAAGGCGCTATATAAAATAAATGTGTCATTATTATTATTACTCTTTAGAAGCTCAGGAAGGATGAACCTTGGTTCCAAATCAGTGCAGTGTTGAAACAGCTCAGTTGATTTGTGGGGAATTGATTGTGATAAAGACAAACTCGGCACGATGGAGACGATATCAAGAAACCTCGATAAACCCAGCGTCAGTGTCTTTTGTGGTTATCACAACCGTGCCAAGCAGTTTCTTGCCTGAACTCTTTGTTTAATCTGGTAATCTGTGGTAGACGTGCAAGTTTCCTTTTTTTACCACTCAAGGCTGTTTTGGTTTTAGAGGAACATGCACGCTCTTGTTCATCATTGCCTCTTGGATGATTTGGAAGATTGTTTACAGACATCAAACAAAAAGATTTTGTTATCATAATCCTGCTAAATGTAGAGTCTTGTCATTAAGATTTCCTTCTCTTGATATTGTCAATCCGTTATATTAAAGGGATAGTTTGACCAATAATTAAAATTTTGTTTTTGTAACCCTTGTTGTTCAAAGCTCATATGGCTTTCTTCTGTAGAACAAAGAAGTTTTGAAGAATGTTAATGCTGCTCTTTTCCATTCAATGAAAGTAGCCAATACAGTGACCACAGGCTGTTAAGCTCCAAAAATTACAACACCCCCCCCCCCCCCCCAAAAAAAAACACCAGAAAAGTGTCATATTAGTCAATATTAGTGGTCGACCGATATATCGCTGAGTCCGATAAATCGGCCGATATTCTGATTTCTTTAATTATAGGCATCGACCAATACATTTTCCCGTTTGGCCGATTTCTTTCTTAGGGCCGTAAGGGCGCTGAGAATCGCCTGCTTGCATGTTAAGCATCTGAGGCATGTAATTGAGCAATCGCAGTTGTTTTTTTGTTTTGTTTTTGTTTTTCACGTGCCATCATGTTACTACAATAATAGTAACTTTGAGCTCAGGTGCGTCTATGGCTTAAATGAGACTGCAACACAGTCTCATTTAAATTGCCCGCATATCATAGGTGCCATAGACACGCCTGAGCTCAAAGTTAAAGTGCTCGTGTGTTTCACTCTCCCTCTCAACAGTTCCCTGTAACTTTTAACTGTCTTGTCTAATGATAAAAAGGCAAATATCAATGAAACTAATATCATATACTATCTGCAAATATGCAGATATCTCGTTTAAACAGATGTAATAAACAAACCTCACAAAACTTAGGAAATCCAGCGTCCTGTGAAGCACTCATACAGTATTTCTCCCTTTAAAGCAAATTTTCTGTCACCCTCTCCTCAGCATTTCCCTGTAACTTTTAACTTTCTTGTCTAATGATAAAAAGGACAATATCGCCTTTGGACCATAACGTTTTTTTTTTTTTTTTCCCTTTTTCTCCCAATTTGGAATGCCCAATTCCCAGTGTGCTTTTTAAGTCCTCGTGGTCGCATAATGGACATTGTAACAGAAATGGAAGAATCGAATTGAGAGCTTGTGAATCGGAATTGAATCGGAGAAACTGTATCAATACCCAGCCCTATATGTTGTAGCCAGAATGGCATTCACAACCCATTTACTTCCATTAACATGAGAATGTGTTGCTTGGAACCGTTGCTTGTCTGGTTCATTGTGTCGTACCCTCTAAACTCTTGTTCTATTCTACAGAACAATGAAATCTGTTCAAACATGTCTCTTGCACTGTGACTTTGTAAAATTGTCTTCATATTTTGGCAGTGTTGTCATGTTTTATTCTGCTCAGAGATGTTTGGATATTGGCTTGCATAAATGTGGGTATTGTAGCAAGTGTTGTGACATTCCAGATGTTTTTAAATGGCTAATGAACTATGGAGGCCATTTTGGCAGCACTTTTATACTAGGTCTGAGATATTAAGATGTCAGTAATGTTGTGAAACCTTATGAAACCATTGTTCATCCTCCAATGTTTAAATATCCAATATCCTTTGCTAACCAACTGCAAATTTTAAGTAAATATTACAGGCATAATATAGGTTAATATATTAAAGGTTCAGAATGGATTAGAATAATGTTTAGCTATTTTTTAACAGTAATAACACTATGTAACACAATTTTTGTTCCTGGTTAGTAAGTGTTATTTCCTAATTGCTTATGCCTCAAAAGTATAGAAAATGGCCATTATGCCCCACAAACTTTGCTTTTGTGACCAGGACAGTAATATTTTGAAATATACCTATTTCCAATGAGAAAACAGGTGAATTTGTGTCTTTTCGTTCACAAAAAGTCTGAAAAACAACAACATATGAATCCAAATTAACATGTATTTATACTAAAGTAATACAAAAATGACTACAAAAGATTTAGAAGTGAGCAGTTTTTCGAGATTTACGATTATACTGTAAATCACTTTCACGAATCAGCCCCTAAATGTAGTCTCCCTTCATTTTCTCATTATACTGTCCTTGGTAGCGGCGTTCAAAGTCCAGTGTATCCTGATGGAAGTGTTCGCCTTGCTCCTCCGAGTACGCTCCCATGTTCTCCTTGAATTTATCAAGATGAGCATCAAGGATATGGACTTTGAGGGTCATCCTACAGCCCATTGTGCTGTAGTTCTTCACCAGAGTCTCAACCAGCTCCACATAGTTTTCGGCCTTGTGATTGCCCTGGAAGCCCCGAACCACTGCGACAAAGCTGTTCCAAGCCGCTTTCTCCTTACTAGTGAGCTTCTTGGGGAATTCATTGCACTCCAGGATCTTCTTTATCTGTGGTCCGACGAAGACACCGGCTTTGACCTTTGCCTCAGACAGCTTAGGGAAGAAGTCTTGAAGGTACTTGAAGGCTGCCGACTCCTTATCTAGAGCTCTGACAAATTGTTTCATAAGGCCCAATTTGATGTGCAGTGGTGACATCATCACCTTCTGGGGGTCCACCAGTGGCTCCCACTTGACGTTGTTCCTCCCCACAGAGAACTCGGTCTGCTGTGGCCAGTCCCGCCTGTGGTAGTGCGCCTTGGTGTCCCTGCTGTCCCAAAGGCAAAGATAGCAGGGAAACTTGGTAAAATCGCCTTGGAGACCCATCAGGAATGCCACCATTTTTAAGTCTCCTATGACCTCCCAGCCATACTCATCATTCTTCAAGGCGTCCAGCAAGGTCTTGGTGCTGTTGTAATCCTCTTTGAGGTGCACCGAGTGAGCCAAGGGAAGAGACTGGTACTTGTTACCATTATGGACCAGCACGGCTTTGAATATTACTTTAGTATAAATACATGTTAATTTGGATTCATATGTTGTTGTTTTTTCTGACTTTATGTGAGCGAAAAGACACAAATTCACCCATTGTCTCATTGGAAATAGGTACATTTCAAAATATCACTGTCCTGGTCACAAAAGCAAAGTTTGTGGGGAATAATAGCCATTTTCTATACTTTTGAGGCATACGCAATTAGGAAATAACACTTACTACCCAGGAACCAAAAAAATAATAATTTGTTACACGGTGTAATTTAATGCTTTTGAAAAATTCAAACTAAACAAACACTATTCATGCAAATCTTCCAGCCTGCAGGTTTGGTTGCATGTCCTGTCAAGTGTGTTTAGTCTAAACTTACATTTAAATTTGTAACACTCTTGTTTCCTCAGAACTTCTCAATGATGCCTGAGGTACGGGACCTTTCTGATGCCCTGCCAGAGATGCCAATGGACCCAATCACTGGCGTAGGAGTTGTGGCCTCAAGAAACAGAGCTCCCACCGGCTATGACGTGGTGAGTGTCCTTTACTGTCAAGTTTTTAAGACGCCATGTAAAGATAAATAAGTGTCATTTTAAAAATACGTCTCGAGACACCTGCATTCTGTTCCATTCCAAGATTTATTTAAGTAATAAAGAGTTATGTCGGTATTAGGGATGCACCGATATAGCATTTTTCTGACCGATACCAATTGAAACAAAAAACCTATAGACTGATACCGATATTTTGCCACTTACCTTATTTTAAGGAATTATGTTTAAAAATATATAAATAGGTACAAAATCTTTTTTTACTGTTCTAACAATAAATAATTTCCATTGAACATGGATTGGATCTGTTGAACACCATGACAATATTTGAAAGAGAGCCACACGCATTTCTACACCAGTGCGGTGTTCACGTTCAAACCATCTAACGCTGGTATTACCGCTGGTTGGACGCTTAAGTGGTACTATGGGGTAATTTTCATTAAGCAGAAGCCTACACAATAATGCAAGGCAGCTTGATTTCAAACTTTGAACTTTATTTTTTTATTTATTTTAACAAAAAATTCAAATGAAACTGAAAATAATAGTGCAATGAAAATGTGTGTTGTTCAACTTTTTGAAAGATGGCTTTTCAACAGTTGTGAAGGGCAACATCTCTTTGGCAACGAACCTACTTCATCCATGCATTCTTTCCGTCATGGGTTACCGGTCGGATATTTTGTTGTCGGGGCAAATACATCACTTAATGTGGGTTGTTGTGGGTTTAATGTTGGTGTTTTATTACCTTTCATTCCAGGACCCCGTTTAGCTGCTTTGGAAGGGTAATGACTTTAAATGTGTGTGAATACATTTCTTTTATTCCCTCCTAGGGCTGGGCGATGTGCAAGAAATATATATATCAGAATATCCAATTTCATCGTAAACCCCCAGCTGAGGGATCGGTGAATATTCTTGCTTTAGTGATTTTGCATTGAAAATTTAATTCATTTATTTAAAAAACGAAAAACTTAAACCAAAAACATTTCTAAATTCAAATTGCACTTTAAACAAAACGAGAAAGCAATTCAAATAACGAAGAAAATGCTCTTGAAAATCGTATATAACCACCTCTCCAAGTATCCATTTACATTTATGCATTTGGCAGACGCTTTTATCCAAAGCGACTTACAGTGCCTTTATTACAGGGACAATCCCCCTGGAGCAACCTGGAGTTAAGTGCCTTGCTCAAGGACACAATGGTGGTGGCTGTGGGGATCGAACCAACAACCTTCTGCTTACCAGTCCAGTGCTTTAGTCCACTACACCACCACCATAATAATCACTGAAATATAAATCATGGTTCGAGGTGAACGTGTTTTTGTATTATTTTATGATTTAATCACAGATGTATAGTCTATATATAGAGTGACCCTGCAGAGTTGCGTTCACAATGAACTGCTCTGTGGAAATAAAGCGAACTGAACTCAAAGCACCTCCTGAGCTGAGATGTCTGAGGTCATTTACAGCATTCTCATAGATGATACTGTTCTTGCAAAACATTTTCAGAAGACTGAAACAATAAAGAGTGAGAACCCTTTACATACGTGTGTTCCACGAGACTGCACGCCTCCGAACAAACAGCACATCAGACATATGCATAGACAGCTTTTCTGTCATCTGTTCTTAAAAATATAATGAGGTGTTTCTTCAAGCGCATGTCTGTGTGTCTAACAACATTTCTTGCATCATTCTGAATCCGAGATGTCTTACAGTTACCCACCATGCACATTATATTCGCTACCTGCAATTAAACGTCTTCTGTCATTGCTCGTACTTTGCTGCCTGTATAATTTGATACGTTGGTAAAGAACATCTGGCTTTCAATTGCATTATTTAGGTTCATTTATCATGGGTCGCAAACTCTTCATTAGGCAACTATTCTTTATTTAAGGCTATTCTATTCGTTAGGCTATTGTATTGATATTGGAAGTTCCATTCATGCTTCCCCCTATTACCTGGTATAAAAATTTCACATAATAATTGTTTCTATGTTTTCTTGTTACATTTCAGCCTTAAGAGGCACTTTGTGCACAGTGCTAGGTAAAACAAGTCTGTTTGAGTGTTGAAACATGATGGGTCTTGTGTAGTTGTTGATATATTAAAAAAAAAAAGAAAAAGAACAATGCATGATGTACTCAGCAGGGGGTTTAGAGTTGGTCTCAATAAACACCACTGCATATTTGCACACAAACTGATCATCTCAGTTGCAGTGGTGGCCGCAGTTCAAAGGCGCTCACAATTCAGGCTGAGCGAAATATGATCTGTGTGTGGTGGGGCTGTTTTCCCAGCACCTGACTTTTAAATGCACTCTCAGCTATGCAGGCAAGATCTACGTAATCAAACCAGTAGGGAAATTCTAAATAATGCCACATAGCTTATTATCATGAAGACTGATGATTACACGATGCACCTCATTAATTGCCTGACATTAACATCTTTTTAGGCCCTAGAAAGTAGATTTCTGCTGTTCACTTTGTTGGTGTTGAGCATTAACCTTCAGAAAAAAGTTCAGGCATTGGTTGTTCCAATTATCTTTACGCACAAATTATATTTGTAATATTGATGAATTATATAGATTTTATCATTTGTATTAAAAAGATTTATAATAAATTAGAAGAATGCTGAAGAGAAGCATGTTCTCGGTTTAAGAGCCCACACATGATCTGGATCTACTTTGGCAACAGAACATGCAGTGGGATTGTTGTGTTTCATTTGGCTGTTCCACTTGTTGTCGTCACCCCAGCGCAAAGTTTAACAATGCTTCCTGTGTGGATTGCGAGAGTTTGTGAAAGCTGGGTCTGTTGATAGCACGCATTCCCACCCCTCATCTCCAACTCATTTCCATCTCAAAAGGCAGAACCACTGTACTCTGTACATAAAAAATCAATGCTAGAGGGAGAGATCTGTTGTTTCCAGTTCTAACAGTGAGCTATTTGTGTCTCTATCTGTTCAACATCAAATTACAGAGGACCGAGGACTGACCCTTGGGGAACCCCTGAAGTTAAAGCCTTATACCGTTTTTAGAACTGTATGGAATTGTCTCTTGTTTTGTGTCAAACCTGCTTCTAAGGCAAGTGAATGAGGTCATTATTATTTATTTATTGTTTAAAGTGAAATAAGTTAACAAAAGCCGAAGAAGTAGGGGTTTGATGTAGTTCAAAGTTGTACAGCGTGATAAAATAAGTAGCACTCAACCAAAACATGCTGAAACATTTTAGGGGTTGTTCTGCATATGTTAACACGTGTAAATGGTACAAATTATGCATGTACAGTTGAAGTCAGAAGTTTACATACACTTAGGTTGAAGTCATTAAAACTCATTTTTGAACCACTCCACAGATTTAATATTAGTAAATTATAGTTTTGGCAAGTCGTTTAGGACATCTGCTTTGTGCATGACACAAGTAATTTTTCCAACAATTGTTTACAGACAGATTGTTTCATTTTTAATTGAGTATATCACAATTTCAGTGTGTCAGAAATCTACATACACTAAGTTAACTGTGCCTTTAAGCAGCTTGGAAAATTCCAGACAAGGATGTCAAGCCTTTAGACAATTAGATTCTGATAGGCTAATTGGACTCAATTGGAGGTGTACCTGTGGATGTATTTTAAGGCCTACCTTCAAACTCAGTGTGTCTTTGCTTGACATCATGGGAAAATCAAAAGAAATCAGCCAAGACCTCAGAAAAAAAAAGAAGTCTGGATCATCATTGGGAGCAATTTCCAAATGCCTGAAGGTACCACGTTCATCTGTACAAACAATAGTATGAAAGTATGGGACCATGCAGCCATCATATCACTCAGGAAGGAGACACATTCTGTCTCCTAGAGCAGGGCTCAAAATTAACTTTTTTACTTGGTAGCACTGGTGCTCCCAACTTCAAAACGTTAGGAGCACCAGCAAACATTTAGGAGCACCCACCGAAAATTAAGGAGCACAACGACTACAATTTATATAATAATAAATAGGCTATGTATTAAAAAAAAACATCCTCACCATCAGCATTGGCATGTTCCACCTCAACATGTCCGACAAGGATGTTTGTGGGCTGTCCATCAAGCAGGATGCGGACATACACTATCACACACTCCTTGACAGAAAGGTTGGTGTCTCCATCAGTGATGAATGAGATGTACTGAGCTGACGATACTTTAACTGCGGTGTACTCGCGGATGGTATCTGCCATCACGCTGATGATGTTGGCACATGACTTGTCATTTGCGTACGTCATGTTGATCTCAACGCCGTTCATTTTCATGAGCTGCAACAGGGGTTCAAATTTAGTGAAGGCGAGCTTTTCTTTGGCGATGGTGTAGGCGGTTTTAAATTTCACGTTCAGCTCTACCAATTGAGCGGAACGTCCGGCAGCATCCTGACGATTAAAAGCTTCAACAATCGAACCTGATCCTGAATTCTTTGCCACACACTTGTTCCGGCATTTCTTGTGCTTGGCGCTCTCCCCGTGTTTAATCAAGCTCTCGCGCTTAAAATGTATGGATTCGGTGGCGAACGCAGTGTTACCTGCAACCTCTGTCCCACAGGCTTTACAGTGAACGCAGTGCATTGAGCCATTTTCATAGTCTTTCAAAGTGTTTCAGCCACTCTCTTCGAAAACTGTAAGCCGCCTTTTCCGCTGGTGGATCCACATTCACCACATGATCGCCATCACCAACTCCAGGAGTTATATTATCTGTAGCTTACAAAAGAAATCTCTGTGTTCTTTTCATCTTCTCTCTTCAGCTCTTTACATTTCGCGTGCTAGTTAGCTCCCTGACACGTGACAACGGAGCGTGGTGAAAGGGAGAGATATTATTAACCGGCTAATATTAACCAATCTAAAATCTGCATTAAAGGAATGTAAAGATGAAGTTTAATTGGTTATGTAACGTTGAATAGAACGGTGGACCAGTCACTGTATCAGCTCACAGCAGGCACATAGTGCAGTAATTAGCGAACGTTTTGTAGAGAAATGAAAACAGGTCATCCCACAACAATTATTTGCACTCGCACAAATGCTCCCAAATATATTTTGAGGTTGCACAGATTAAATTTCGGGAGCATATGCAACCAAAATGGTCGCAATTTCGAGCCTTGTAGAGATGAACATAGTTTGGTGCAAAAAGTACAAATCAATCCCAGAACAACAGCAAAGGACCTTGTGAAGATGCTGAAACAGGTAGACAAGTATCTATATCCACAGTAAAACCTATATCGACATAACCTGAAAGGCTGCTCAGCAAGGAAGAAGCCACTGCTCCAAAACCACCATAAAAAAGCCAGACTACAGTTTGCAAGTGCATATGGGGACAAAGATCTTACTCCTCTGGTCTGATGCAAAAATTAAACTTTTTGGCAATAATGACCATCGTAATTTTTGGAGGAAAAAGGGTGAGGCTTGCATGCTGAATAACACCATCCCAACAGTGAAGCATGAGGGTGGCAGCATCATGTTGTGGGGGTGCT
This sequence comes from Myxocyprinus asiaticus, assembly GCF_019703515.2. Classification (NCBI taxonomy): domain Eukaryota; kingdom Metazoa; phylum Chordata; class Actinopteri; order Cypriniformes; family Catostomidae; genus Myxocyprinus; species Myxocyprinus asiaticus. The sequence goes on along the minus strand of NC_059346.1, from coordinate 4,030,604 downwards.
TTGCTGCAGGAGGGACTGGTGCACTTCACAAAATAGATGGCATCATGAGGAAGGAAAATTATGTGGATATATTGAAGCAACATCTCAAGACATCAGCTTGGAAGTTTAAGCTCGGTCGCAAATGGGTCTTCCAAATGGAAAATGACACAAAGCATACCTCCAAAGTTGTGGCAAAATGACTTAAGGACAACAAAGTCAAGGTATTGGAGTGGCCATCACAAAGCCCTGACCTCAATCCGATAGAAAATCTGTGTGCAGAACTAAAAAAGCGTGTGCGAGCAAGGAGGCCTACAAACCTGACTCAGTTACACCAGTTCTGTCTGGAGGAAGGGGCCAAAATTCCAGCAACTTATTGTGAGAAGCTTGTGGAAGGCTACCCAAAACATTTGACCCAAGTTAAACAATTTAAAGGCAATGCTACCAAATACTAACAAAGTGTATGTTAACTTCTGACCCACTGGGAATGTGATGAAAGGAAGTAGTGATCCTAACTGACCAATGACAGGGAATGTTTTCTACGATTAAATGTCAGGAATTGTGAAAAACTGAGTTTAAATGTATTTGGCTAAGGTGTGTGTAAACTACTGACTTCAACTGTATAAAATAAATATATAAATATTTATATATATATATATATATATATATATACACTATATTGCCAAAAGTATTCGCTCATCTGCCTTTAGACGCATATGAACTTAAGTGACATCCCATTCTTAATCCATAGGGTTTAATATGACGTCAGCCCACCCTTTGCAGCTATAACAGCTTCAACTCTTCTGGGAAGGCTTTCCACAAGGTTTAGGAGTGTGTTTATGGGAATTTTTGACCATTCTTCCAGAAGCGCATTTGTGAGGTCAGACACTGATGTTGGACGAGAAGGCCTGGCTCGCAGTCTTCGCTCTAATTCATCCCAAAGGTGCTCTATCAGGTTGAGGTCAGGACTCTGTGCAGGCCAGTCAAGTTCTTCCACACCAAACTTGCTCATTCATGTCTTTATGGATCTTGCTTTGTGCACTGGTGCGCAGTCATGTTGGAACAGGAAGGGGCCATCCCCAAACTGTTCCCACAAAGTTGGGAGCATGGAGTTGTCCAAAATCTCTTGGTATGCTGAAGCATTCAGAGTTCCTTTCACTGGAACTAAGGGGCCAAGCCCAGCTCCTGAAAAACAACCCCACACCATAATCCCCCCTCCACCAAACTTCACAGTTGGCACAATGCAGTCAGACAAGTACCGTTCTCCTGGCAACCGCCAAACCCAGACTCGTCCATCAGATCGCCAGATGGAGAAGCGTGATTCGTCACTCCAGAGAACGTGTCTCCACTCCACAGTGGCAGCGTGCTTTACACCACTGCATCTGACGCTTTGCATTGCACTTGGTGATGTATGGCTTGGATGCAGCTGCTCGGCCATGGAAACCCATTCCGTGAAGCTCTCTACGCACTGTTCTTGAGCTAATCTGAAGGCCACATGAACTTTGGAGGTCTGTAGCGATTGACTCTGCAGAAAGTTGGTGACCTCTGCGCACTATGCGCCTCAGCATCCGCTGACCCCGTTCTGTCATTTTACGTGGCCTACCACTTTGTGGCTGAGTTGCTGTCATTCCCAATCGCTTCCACTTTGTTATAGTACCACTGACAGTTGACTGTGGAATATTTAGTAGCAAGGAAATTTCATGACTGGACTTGTTGCACAGGTGGCATCCTATCACAGTACCACGCTGGAATTCACTGAGCTCCTGAGTGTGGCCCATTCTTTCACAAATGTTTGTAGAAGCAGTCTGCATGCCTAGGTGCTTCATTTTATACACCTGTGGCCATGGAAGTGATTGGAACACCTGAATTCAATTATTTAGATGGGTGAGTGAATACTTTTGGCAATATAGTGTGTGTGTGTATATATATATATATATATATATATATATATATACACCGATCAGCCACAACATTAAAACTACCTGCCTAATATTGTGTAGGTCCCCCTCGTGCCGCCAAAACAGCGCCAACCCGCATCTTAGAATAGCGATTATATTATATTATATGAGATTATATTCTTCTCATCACAGTTGTACAGAGCAGTTTGGCCATTCTCTGTTGACCTCTCTTATCAACAAGGCGTTTTCATCCACAGAACTGCCACTCGCTGGATGTTTTTTGTTTTTGGCACCATTCCGAGTAAATTCTAGAGACTGTTATGTGTGAAAATCCCAGGAGCTCAGCAGTTACAGAAATACTCAAACCAGCCCATCTGGCACTAACAATCATCCATGTGATTATCTAAGCCAATCGTGTGGCAGCAGTGCAGTGCATAAATCACGCAGATATGGGTCAGGAGCTTCAGTTAATGTTCACATCAACCATCAGAATGGGAAAAAACTTGACGAGCATTCAAGGGGCAATGACATGTACATAACTGTATATATAATAACATGTCTCACAAACGTCTTTGGCTGTTGAATTGCATCTTGTTGTTCCAGTGTATCGTCCATTCATTTTTATAGGCTGTTATAAAATAATCTGTTAACAAATGTACAAACGATTGCATAATCAAAATATAATGCATCATATTTGTCATTATGTGAAGGTTAGCTGCCTAAACCAAAGAATGGGCACAACGTGCGTCAGTCTGTTCTTCCTTCAGGTTATCGTAGTAATCTTAGTAAGCGCACACCAGTTTGTTTAGTGACAGTCTGAACCGTCTATTTTCAAATCGCTTTCAGTTTTGAAGGCGCTGCATTCTGTTCCATTTAGCTGAGCTCTCTCTAGCTGTTTGAAACACTCGCCTGCTGTATAAGCGTTGAGTCCACTGCCACACGTGCTTGGTGTGTGTGTGTCCAAGTGTTCGCTCCTGTGGGAAAGCTGCAATGCTCCGTATTGTTGCTGTGATAATTCATGAAGCGTTCCATTCAACTCGAAGAGTCTGAATTTCCACCTTTCAACTGGGGAAAGTGCAACGGAATGACACTTTATGTCGGACTTTTAATTTGGAAACTGATGCGGAAATCTTCAACTCCCATTTAGTCGAGATGCAGTTACGTCACTTAGGGCAGGGAGGTTTTCAGTCAGTAACAAACATTCACGTTTATTGAATAATATCCATTAACGAGTCAAATTTCTTACATGAAATGATAATAAAGCGTGTTTAGCAAACGTTTTGCCGAGACAAGTGTTCAAAACACGGTTAACTACACTCTTTTGATTATAGTAACGATAGCAGTGCAGCGTCGTATATCAGTTTGGTTGCTATGAGACGTCTCTGACAATCAGTGTACCTCTCAAAATCACAACGTAATCAATCTCAAAATTAAAAATAAGTTTCCTCTTTGACACGTTTGTGTTTAGTTGTCAGGTAATTGTCACTGAATTTTGAATTAAATGAAAAGTCACATCATGCGTGATCACCATCGATCATCGTTTTCATGATTGTTCATTGCTGCCATGTACGAGTACTTGAGCACTCATGCCCATCCCTAATAAATATATATATATATATATATATATATGTAATTTTTGCTCTTACATGAGGCAAAAACTTTGCCACATAAAGACATCAATTACTGAGTGTACCTGTAAGTAAATGGGTATTAAATGTTTTGTTTTGTCTTGTCACACATTGTTTGTGCGATAGTCTTGAATGATTCTCAAATCTATTTATTTTAATTTATGAAGCAAACAAACACGATTTATGCCAAACTTGTGACATAATAATGAATCTTTTCTTTTTTCTTCTTTTCTTTTACTTATTCAGTTATGTGAAATTTCATGCTGAAGTTCTGAATGGATACCTTTGTCCTATCAGCAAATTCTGCATTTTAAGGCTTGCAACTTCTGGTTAAACTAACAAAGTCAACTGACACTAAGAAAATCAACAATTAAGTTTCTGGTACTATTTTATTACATCAGGGAACAGGAAATGAAGATAGACAGTTTTAGCAAGCCTTGACTTCAATCTTCCTCTAACCCACTGGCCTTGCATTTATGTTTCCTCTTTCTTCATGAGTTTTTTCTTGATGCCGTGTGCTCTGACCTGATTAAAGGGGCCAAAAGTTGTACCATGAAGCAGAGTGTGAAGCAGCCATGGGCAGGGAATAAGAAGACAACACTTTAGCCTGTTTTTCGAGATAAATGAAGTAGTTGACATGAAACTGTGGCAGACTTCTGCCTTTCTTATGAAGGAGGAAGCGGGAGCCGGGTAAACATCCAAACATAAGACATTTATTAACACACACTTTTCAGTGTCACCCATAACAGTGTGCTTTTCAGCACCCCCTTAACATAGACACACATAGCTTTGTGCGTCTCTCTCTCTCAAACTGAGGCTCTGGCTCCGCTTTATCTCTCTCCCAGCTGATTGTGAGAATTCTCCCCTAGCCATCCATCCTTACCGCTCGGCCACACCCTGCTCGCCACAGAAACCATTTTAAACAGCATTTTCTTTTCTTTTAAAATAGTTCTTTTATAATGATTGTGCATGCAACTTTTAGGGTCTCATTTTATTTAAAAGAATGAATATAATATTTTTACAATTAAATTATCACAGCAGAGGACCATTTTAAATGAACTAGTGAATTAGAGCTGGGAATTGATACAGATTAGATTCTGATTTTGGTTCTGTTTTTTCAGATTCAGTTTTATTCTGGTGTATTTCACTTATAATGACCATTTTGCATACATATGAAGCATTCCATACCACAACAAAATACTAACCAATTTGAGCAAACAACTGTCAAGTTATCAAGTAAGTATTTAAGATAAGTAAACAGTTAGTAATAAAAAACAAAGAAACAAATTAACAATTTAACAACAAAGTAAGCAATAGAATAGTTTTTAAGTTTTTAACAGCAGTATCAAGTATTCAAAGTAAAATTCAGAAATGGAAAAAAAGTAATGAGAAATTACTGGTGTTCACTGTATATACTATGGTCTGTTCGAATACTCGATTCTGATTGGCTGGAATGCGTGCAGTTCAAACCGTTGACTGCACAGGTAGTTCCGGTCAGTTTTAATCACCACTCAATATTAATGCGCTGTTTGTAACCCTAAAAACATAACATTACAGAGCAAGCAGAGTGAGCTATAGCAACTGAAAACATTTCCTAACCACTTTCATCAGCATAGCTAATATAATGGAATTCATCTTGTTTTGCACGGAGAGTGAGAGAAGGAAATCAGGACCTATTAATTGAGTCTTTTGTTGTCCGGCAAGGCGATGCAAGACGATTTAAACTGTAATGTGTTGTGTATGTTATGTGCTGAAGTGCCGCCTATAGCCTCTAGATTCCCACACGTGCTCACACACCTCTGACCCAAATGCTGAAGTAGAAGCACTGTTTGTTTACAGAATGCACGCAGCATTTTGCGAAGCGCTACCGTTCATGGACAAATTGCAATTTCATTCTTAATTCAGTCAATCGTGCAGCCTAGATAGATATCATACCGATGTCTCAGAGGTCAAAATCTGCAGGTTCCAGAGTGTTTTGAATGGTTTTCCCCTTATCATACAGTAAGTGCTACTTTTACTGTCACTGCCACGTTTGTAATGTCGGTTTTTCCACATTAATGTGAAAATGACAATGAATAAAAATTAAATAATACGTATTATCTGGAGTGCCAACCCCTCTACATTCTGTGGATATTATTATGCCTGGATTATGCATTTATATTCACAGTTTTGACCAAGTGTGTGGTTGCACTACTTTTTCTCTGTGTCTGAATAGGCAGAGCTGTAGATCTAATGACCCTTAAATAAAATTAACCATAATTTTTTTTGTTCTTCCAGTCAAAATTTGCACAGAAAAAAATGTATGACAGCTGTAACTAATCAATTCTGGCAAGTGACCGTGGTATAAGCGGGATAATCCACAGCTAGGTGTGCGTTAAACGATTTTAAATGCATGCTTCGCGTCGTATGGTTCTTTGCCTCCACGTCATGCATTTAAAATTGTTTAACGCACACCTAGCCATGGATTATCCCTTACTTAAAGAAAGTTGACCAGTCATGCCACCTAAAATTTACATTTTTTTTCTTATATTCCCTTATATTTTCATAAAAAGTTGATGGATACATTATGCATTAACTACCCATATATATTGTTCTTCTGTCCTCCCATCTTTTCATTGGGTCAAAATGAATAACTTTTTCAACATGGTGGTAAAATCTCTAGTCTGTATGCACACTTGAGCTGCCACTTCCTCTGAACTTTGACCTTGGAAGTTCTTTTCCACAACGTTTTGTATTTTCAAAATACAAGTTTTTAACATTGATAACACCAGTGACATGAAATTAAAGGTGAAAAAATCCTTTTAAATTATTTAAATGATGAATTACTTTTATTTTTTATTTGATTTTTTTGTTTGTTGCTTTTTTGCACACTTGTTAGGCATGGTACTAATACTTGACCTGAGAAAACAAAGTGATGAAAAAAATTTAATGTAAATGTCAGATGTGGTGCATCAGATGAAGAGGGACAGTGATTTTTTTCAGGCAAAATTCTAATATTTGTTTTTATCTAAGAAATGTGTTGTTTTTTTTTTTGGTTTTTTTTTTTAAATGACTGACCCCAACAAGATATAATGTGATATTTGACGTATTAACACCACTATTGTATGTCCAAATGCTTTGTCTTTTCAGACAGGAATCTGTCCCTTACGCTCATGTGGAAGTTAGCAGCTCAGTGTTTAGCCGTGTTCGCCAAACGTTTCGTGGGAAGCCAGTTACCATTGCGCAGCTGATGGATGGCTCTTTGTGTGGGCAGCTCAGGCTGTTAATGGAGCAATCATGCATGTTGACTGCGCTTGAGCTAGACATCAGGATGAGAGCTGCACTGTACAGACTGCAGTGAGCTAACACACAAATATCCGCTGGTGTGGTTCAGTCAGCATTGTCTAAATCTACAGGGCTAATAATGAGGGAAGGAATTTTCCACAGGCCCCTTGAGAAGCTAATTAGAGTCCAGAAAGGACAAAAAAAAAAAAAAAAAATAATCAGCATAAAAGTAGTCCATTTGACCTTTTTCCAGGCCATTTCCCAAGTCTTCTGAAGCCTTATGACAGCTTTTTGTGAGGAACAGACAGAAATTTGTTATTTACTAAAAAATCTTTGCCTCTGCTGTTGCTTTATAATCTCATCTGCAAAAACTTGGCATGCTGTGATTGGCATCGTTGACATCAAGTCTCGATTGAAGCATCTTGACTCGTCATATTTCGTGACAAGAATGAGATTTGAGAGCTACGATGGAGGGAAAGATTTTCAGTGAATAACTATTAAAAAGCTAGTTATTGTATGGATTCATAACATTTGTAATGTAGTCCATATAGTCTAATAGTATGGTGCTTTTTTGACAGCAGAATTATAATATTTGGAGAAACTATTCCTACAATCAATTCAGATCAACACAAAGCCGAAAACAAGTGACCCTCTCTAAATGCAAAAATGATCAAATAATCAGTCGCATAAACAATCAATTCAGTTTTCTTTGTTTCTCTGTTCTTTTAGGTCGCACAAACCACAGATGGTATTGATGCAGACTTGTGGAAAGACGGCCTGTTTAAATCCAAGGTGACCCGCTATCTGTGCTTCACCAGAGCTTTCTCCAAGGAAAACGTGAGTCGTTTCTTTATTAATGACATCTATTAGGAGGAGACTTTTGGTTCTGTGTTTGTTCTTGAGTGCCTTTTCAATCTGAGGACAGAAGGGGAAATATTATTTTTGTTTACAAATAAAGCCACTTCCTCACTAGGGCTGGGCGATATGCAAGAAATATTTTCAAGATATTTTTATTAAAAATAAAAAAAAAACTCTATCCGATTACATCCTCAATCCCACTGCCAAGGGATCGGTAATTCTTTTGGCTTATTTGAATTTGCTTTAAAAATTAAATTCATTTATTGAAACATGAAAAACTTTTATTCAAATTGCACTTCAAACAAAAAAGCTATTAAAATAACAAAGTGGACAAAAAATCCTGTACAACCACCTCCCCAAATCCAAACATTTACCGTCTCCAGCTTCGTCATCCCCCATTTGCTGTCAAGCAAGTATTCATCTACAACAACAGGTGGAAAATTACTAATACAAATTAAGATATAAATTCAGTTATAAATGTAAAAATAATAATAATAAAAATTGAAATATAAATAAATCATTACCTCCTAAAAAGTTCAAAACAACCCACATCATTTCTACTTTCATAAAACGGCTACAACAGTTTGTTAGTTCACTTAGTCTGTGCTTAAACAAATAGAAAACAACAGTTTTCCTATTAGGTGTAAACCTAATAAAATCCCTGGTGTTCCCCAATTAATGCTGCCTAATAATTTCCACAAATTTATCAAATTTATGCTGCCAAAAGAAAATGAAATAGAACTCAATTTGAGGTTCAAGGTGAACGTGTTTATGTATTATTTTTCTTTCATCTTTGTTTCTTAAACACAGATTGTTTTTTTTGTCCTCCCCTTTTCTCCCCAATTTGGTATGCCCACTTCCTAATGCGCTCTAAGGAGACATAGTGCGTGTGGAGGCTTCACGCTATTCTCCGCGGCATCCATGCACAACTCACCACATGCCCCACCGAGAGCGAGAACCACATTATAGCGACGAGGAGGTTACCCCATGTGACTCTATCCTCCCTAGCAACCGGGCCAATTTGGTTGCTTATGAGACCTGGCTGGAGTCACTCAGCACGCCCTGGATTCAAACTCGCGACTCCAGGGGGGTAGTCAGCGTCAATACTCGCTGAGCTACGCAGGCCCAAACACAGATTTTTAACGCAAAATGCCATTGAACCTCTGAACAAACAGACACGTGCAACGACAGCTTTTGTTTCGTAATAAAGAGTGTTTCTTCAAGCGCGTGTTTTTGTGTCTAACAGCATTTCTTGTCGTGTCACTCCAAGACGTCTTACAGGTCGCCCATCATCTACTCGTTTAAGTAGATGAGCAAAAATACCTGCCACTGCGCATGAAATACCCACATTTGGTGTGTGCTAATTTCATACTCTGCTACTATTTAATAAATTAGGCGACTTCCCAGCTCCATGGTTTTGTCATTTTCCGATTTTGTCGATCAATGTCTGTCAACTTGACGGGTGTAAAAGCTCAAGGGAAGTAAACTTTAAAACAATGTTTATAATTTGTTATCATATAGTGCTTGCTCCATATGGTTTCCTACATTTCAGCACAAGACATACAGCAGAGCGTTTTAACCACACAAAAAAAAGCATACAACAACAACTTTCGATAAAACCCCACAGGACATCCTGAACTACATTCTGTTACAGAGCAAAACTGCAATTCAGTTTCTTCAGAATCTGTCCATCAAGCAAACATGTTAACAGTCTCTAATCAGTGATTCTCACATATCTCTCCACAGAGTCATTTAGGAAACGTGCTTGTAGACATGAAGCTCATTGATATCAAGGACACGCTGCCTGTGGGATTCATTCCCATACAGGAAACAGTGGACACTCGTAAGCACTCGTCTCATTCACTGTCTTTCACTTTACAACTACATTTTCCTGCCAGATCAGATCTGATAGATTTAGTTATGTTTCAACAACATTGTCTTAAAAATGAACATTTTGTCATCATTTACTCACTCATGTTGTTCCAAACCCCTTTTATCTTTTTTTTTTTTTACTCCGTGGAACACAAAACAAGAAGTTAGGCAGAATGTCATCATCAGTCCATACAATGAAAGTGAATGGTGACTGAGGCTGTCATTCTGCCTAACATATCATTTTGTGTTCCACAGAAGTCATACAGGTTCGGAACAACATGAGGGTGAGTGGGTGATTCTACTGAAACTTGCCAAGAAAATGTCGTGGTCATATTAAACCCCGAATCAATATGAAAAAATATCAAATTTATTTTGTATAAAGAAAATGAAGCCTACCTTTAGGACCATTAAGGACTTTTTTACATAAATCTGGATGTTTTACTTTTACTAATCCCATTGTTTTCATTCATGTAACACATTCATGTTTTTACTGTATTATAATGAAAAAGATGCTGTTATACAATGATTTTTCTTTTTTTTTCTTTTCTCCCAAATTGGAATGCCCAATTCCCACTACTTAGTAGGTCCTCGTGGTGGTGCGGTTACTCACCTCAATCCGGGTGGCGGAGGACAAGTCTCAGTTGCCTCCGCTTCTGAGACAGTCAATCCACGCATCTTATCACGTGGCTCGCTGTGCATGACACTGTGGAGACTCACAGCATGTGGAGAGTCATGCTACTCTCCACGATCCACACACAATTTACCACGCGCCCCATTGAGAGTGAGAACCACTAATCACGACCACAAGGAGGTTACCCCATGTGACCTGGCTGGAGTCACTCAGCACGCCCTGGATTTGAACTCGCTACTCCAGGGGTGGTAGTCAGCATCAATACTCGCTGAGCTACCCAGGCCCACTACAATGATTTTCTTAATTAAAGTTAGCGAAAATGCATCACCAAGGGAGAACAACTATGATGCATAAACACTTTGCAATTTAAATAACATATCATTTTTTCAAGTTGTGGTAATGGGAATTGGGGGCTAAAATGTGCATAACTGTCATGATAATGCAAAAAAGAAAAAAGGAATAGTTCACCCAAAAATGAAAATTATCTCATAATTTACTTACCCTCATTCCATCCCAGATATGTATGACTTACTTTCTTCTGCAGAACATAAGCAAAGATATTTAGAAGAATATCTCAACACTGGAGGTCCATACAATGCAAGTGAATGGTGACCAAAACTTTTGAAGCTCCAAAAAGCACATAAAGGCAGCGTAAAAGTAATCAAAATGAGCAGTTAAATACATGTCTTCTGAAGCAATCTAACTCTAAATGTAACTCTATCTGCAATCTCCTTGGTGATCATGATTTCAAGCTTGATTACACTTTCTAGCGCTCTGCATGCGTCAAGCTCTAGGAAGTGTAATCAAGCATGAAATCATGATTGTGCCTAGAAACTTCAATGACAAGATGTACAGTGAAAAAGGAGTTACATTTTGGTCTGTTCCCAGCCAAACCGATTGGATTGCTTCTGAAGACATGGATTAAACCACTGGAATCTTATGGATTACTTTATGCGCTTTTTTGGAGCTTCAAAGTTTTGGTCACCGTTCACTTGAGAACTTTTTTCAAATCTTCGTTTGTGTTCTGCAGAAGACGGAAAAAAAGTCGTACACATCTGGGATGGCATGGGGGCCCTAAAATAGGCTTAATTTTCAATATGCACAATAAAAACAGTTTAATAAGTTTGTTCTCCCTGAAACCACCGTATGTGTGGCGAGTCTCCACAGACACTCAGTACATGAAATGACTATCAGAGCTTAAATAAACTAGTGAAACTTCCAGACCACACCTAGGAAGTTTGTTTTCCACTGATGTACCGAAGCTTCTTATTTATTTATTTTTTTGCATTAATGAAATTCCTTTGGATTGAGTTCCTTTCTCGTCTTAAATAATTAATCGATTGTGTGAAATGATCCGCTTTCAGTTTGAGCAGTGACCTCGTTCTGCTCGTTTTCTCTTTCCATTTTCTTTAATGTGTTTCTCTCTGTCTCTCTTTGCAGAGGAGCCGGCGTTCAGGAAGAGGAGGTTATGTATTAAGTTCATCCCGCGAGACTCCACTGAAGCTGCCATCTGTGATATCCGTATCTTAGGACGCTCCAAACAGGCACCACCGCAGTATACATTCATAGGGTCAGTTGTCTTAAACAAATGCAACAGAACGTGTGTACTAGACTGTCTTTCTCATATTTAATGGACAGTTACTTGGTATTCAGTGGGAAAAAGAATAGTTCATCCAAAATTGAAAAGTCATAATTTAATCACCTCCATATCGTTCCAAACCAGTATGAGCTATGAGGGTTCCTGTAGCTTAATTGGTAAAGTATGGCGTTAGCAATGCTAAGATCATGGGTTCGATTTCCAGGGAACACACAAAAAACTGATAAATTGTATACCTTGAATGCACTGTAGGTTGCTTTGGATAAAAGTGTCTGCCAAATGCATAAATGTAAATGACTTGCTTTCTAATGCGGAACAAGTCATTATTTCTCTTGTGCTTTTTGTTGTGCCTTAATCTCTTTAAGTAAAGGAGATTTCTGTATGTCTTTTTAATACAATGACAATGGATAGTGACTCAGTTTAAAGTTATGTTTACATTTACATTTATTCATTTGGCAGATGCTTTTATCCAAAGCAACTGACAAAAGAGGAATAATACATCATAAGCGATTCATCTTAAGGAGACAGAAGTACAAAAAGTGCTGCATTGCAAAGTTTAAATTAAAGAGCAAAGACAGATTAAAGTGCAACTTTTTTTTTATTAAAGTTTTATTAAAGTTTGAAAAAGGACCCAGAATTATCATAATTTATTATTCATGAGATAAGCTCACTCACAGTGGCTCACATGTTCACGCGATAACTTGCGTCGTTTAGGGCTAAAAACAAGACAAATTCTTGTGTGAACAAGCATGATAGATTTTCACAAAAAAATTAATGACATTTTGCATCGTTTCTTACCAAAACATATCGTATGCCTTCAGAAGACTTGAAATATGACATAAGAGTCACAAGGACTACTTTTATGATACTTTGTGTCCTTTTTTAAGCTGTCAAGTGAGGCACTATCTATCCTGTCCACATTGTATTAAAGTTACACTGTGTAACTTTTGGCCCTCTGGCGGTTGAAGCATAAAACTGCAGGTTACTTGCGGAGGAACATTGTTTTGGTAATTATGTGAGTTGGGCTTTGACTCTGCTCTTCTGCGTAGATGAATCTGTTGGTTTGAGGAGTAACCATGGATACAGGTTATCATCTTATCAGAGCGAATGTCACTAACGACAACAAAACTCACCCCTCCCCTCAAAAAAATGTATAAATAAATAAAGAAAGGAAGAAAAAGAAGGATACCTGAAAAATATTTCTTATGAGCAGGTAAGTAGCATATCTGCCGCTGTTGTTTTGACTTGTTGAAAAGTTGTTTTAAAATGAATAACTTTACAAAAGTTAGGCAACAGTGACATTAGACTTAACGATTGCTAGTCATATCAGATCAAATCTAATGGTGGAAACTATTATAACTTAGCTAGCAGGCAAATAGACCAAGGTAGTAACTGGTTTAGAGATTGGCATTGTTACCAGCATAAAAGTAAACATTTTCCGTTGTCCTTCCTTCCTCGATAATGAAATTGAAAGCACTGCAGTATCACAATCCATAATAAAATGCCCCATTAGTGTAGCTAATGCTATCTAACAAACTACTGCACTACCAGGCTCACTATTGGTCCAATAAAATGTCTCACCTGTCCAGCAAGAAAAACTCCATCTCTGGGTCGGTTTTAAACCTTTAAGATCTTGGAGTTGTGGGGTCCTGGGTAGCTCAGCAAGTAAAGACGCTGACTACCACCCCTGGAGTCGCAAGTTCGAATCCAGGGCGTGCTGAGTGACTCCAGCCAGGTCTCCTAAGCAACCGAATTGCCCCGGTTGCTAGGGAGGGTGGAGTCACATGGGGTAACCTCCTCGTGGTCGCTATAATGTGGTTCTCGCTCTCGGTTGGGCGCGTGGTGAGTTGTGCGTGGATGCCGCGGAGAATAGCGTGAAGCCTCCACACGCACTATATCTCCATGGTAACGCTCTCAACAAGCCACGTGATAAGATGCACGGATTGACTGTCTCAGACGCAGAGGCAACTGAGATTCGTCCTCCACCACCCGGATTGAGGCGAGTCACTACACCACCAAAAGGACCTAGAGTGCATTGGGAATTGGGCATTCCAAATTGGGGAGAAAATGTAGCTTTAAAAAGGCGGGCTGACATATTAATTAAAACATCTCCAATTGTGTTTCTTGTAAAAGAGAAAAAAAAAACGGGTTTGGAGTGACATGAGGGTGAGTAAATGATTAAATATTTGGGTGAACTATTCCTTTAATAGAATTCTGTAAAAATATATACATACAATATATGTTATTGTGCTATTTTTGGCTTAAATTCATCATAAATCTTAAAGCTAGACTTGCGATAACTGTTTTTTAATGGAGTCATAGTATGGCTCGGCTTTCATGGACCAACTTTAATGTCTTCACAGAGAGCTGAATAACATGGGCATCTGGTACCGTATGGGAAAAGTGCCACGGACCCAAGACTCTTCACCTGTACAGAACAACTCCATCACCACCACCACCACCAACACCAACAACATCCAGACTGTCACCAACAACTCCAACTCCACTCCAGCACCAGTCCTGCCCAAGTATGTGTTTGTGTCTGAGGTCTGAAAATCTGTGTTTCTCCAGAGGGGAAGTGTGAACTGTGTTTGTGTCACAGCTCCGGAATAGAAAGTTAGAACCAGACAAACAGAGAAGAGAGAGAAAAACACTTTATTAATCAGCAAATCAAATTAATAGCATTTTTGAGAATGAGTTGTGACCTTCTAGGATTTCTTGTTAAATTGTTCACTGCAGAGCTTTTCAGAAAAGACCACACTTACCGGTATACCTTCAGGAGTTGCCTTGCTAGAGCCTAATTTTCTGAAGTCAACATCAAAACTGACTATTAGTGCCTTCTTAATACATACTCCTAGTTTTATTGACCCCCTTTCCACCAAGAATTAAGATGCATTTTGGGTGATCTTATCACATGTGGTCAGCACTAAATACAGGTCTAAACAGGGTCTAAAACATTTTGTGATCAGATCACAACGAACGCCTGAAGCTCCTTTAATACAGGTAATCCACTATAATAACTGCTAATTCTGCTTGACGCATTACGTTTGTGCTTAGATTAAATTGCAACCGCATGTGGAAGAAACAACATGCCATTTTTTGTGCTTTAATTATCATGCAGTGACAAACTGGCATTGTGATTGATGTATGTCATCATGAAACAGAGACCCTCCCCTCTAAATCCGAACACAAGTAGTCACAGGAGATGCATTTAAGTGGCCAGGTGTAAGCAGCGATGTGACTCACCTGACCACATGTGATCGGATCACCCATGATGCATCTTAATACCAGGTGGAAACGGGGTCATTGTGAATGATTCATTGGTGCACGTTATTCCAAAGAAGACATGTTTTGTTTCTTTCATTTAAATGTAATGCCTTGCTCTGCCTCTCAAACGCCTTTTCTTTTTGGCTGACGTTACCAAGTTCTCTTATTTTTTAGCTCCTCCCCCTCCAACCATCTGTCATGTACAGTAAAGAACACTTTTCATTTTTTTTTTTATCCATTTATGTTGGTCAAAGTGTCTTGCACCAACACCATATTTTAGTTCTTCATGGCCATTTCCCATCCTCTCGCTGACCCTTAGAATTAATCTGGCTTTTTTTGTTACCATGACTTTAAGATCAGTCTGTGGTTTCCCCTTTTTGCATATGAAGTGTTTTCACATGCTTTTCTTCTGTAAAATGTGGGTTTCGGTGGCAACAGGTTTTTGGTGTTGGTCGAGTTTACTGGCTTGCAGGTGTGGGTCTTTCTCAGACAAAAATGGGAAGTTTATAGTTTTCCAGCTGTTTCCTTTTTATGGTTTCCTCTCTCTCTCTCTCTCTCTCTCTGTCTCAATACAGTCCACCCTTGTGATGCAATCTCTTTATATGTAACAGGAGAATACCAGAATACATAACAGAAAATACTATAGACCAAATCTTTGCCGTTAAAAGAGACAAATCATAGAGGAAAAAAAAAAAGGATTTTTCTTGCTCTTTTAAAGAAGATTTTGAGTGCTGTAAAGATTACTGTCACTTGCATAACTCAAAGCGTCCTTCCTGGCCCTCCCACACCAATATTTGAAACTAAAAGTAAAAACGACTTGTTCATATTAACATATATCGGCCCACATTTAAATATCAGCCCCTTTCTAGTATTAGCAACTTGGCGAGGGCATTGTGGTTAATTTCATGTCAAATAATAACAATGAAATTAGGCAATCACAGCAGAGGTCATTTACATATAGATATAAAAAACTGCCTTTTTAATTTGAACTCATGTCGTAACCTGGTGCGACTGAAAAAGTTTCCAGCTACTGGTAATTTATTTGTTTACACTGACAGCAACGCAACACAATTGCAGCTAAACAAAACTTTTTTTTATTATTTAATATTCAGTTATGTTGGGGTTCCATCCATCCATCCATCCATCCCCGCTTTTCAGAGTTTACAGCAGAAACACAGCACTGAAGATATTTAAATATATTCAGTCTGCTAAGACTGAAGTGGTAATAATTGAAAAGTGTTTGTGTTTCTTCACAGGCACATATCCATGACCCTGCCGGCCTGTTTCAGGAAAAGCACCACCAGACCAGACTTTGAACACCAGAACTCCAACCTCTACGCCATCTCTGGTACCTGCACCATTTGCATCACACAGAACACACCTGACCAAAACTGTTAACTGTAAAACATTCTATGAATGTTAATCAAAATAATTTTGAAAAATTTTAATGTCAGCAAATACAGATATGATCAGTGATGCATTGTGCATGACTAGATGACGTAGAATTGGCAAACATTTGCTGAGAGCACCTCATGCAATGAAGTAGGACAGTGAGGAATCACTTGGTTAGATTTGCATGTTATAATCGTCTCTCTGAAATCCCATCAGCACACCCCCCCCCCCCCAGTGATCTCGAGTCATTAGGGATGTTATAATAAACCTACTTCAGAGTGGAATGTGTTTAATTGTTCCAGATGGTGCTGCATGATGACTCAATATCTCTCCTTCTGTTCAGATTTCATGACTTGCAGCAGGATTTACATTGGTCATACACTCACAATAATTTAATGTAACAATCAGCAACAGTTTTATTTAATTTTTGGTTATTTGTTGACTTTTAGTAGCAAAAAAAAAAAGTCAACAAAGTTCTCGTTAACTCTAGTTAACTTTGCCTTTGCAGCCATGGACGGAGTGCCTTTCATGATCTCGGAGAAGTTTGCATGTGCCTCCAGTGACGTGAGTACATCAGTCATGCTTCTTATGAGCTTTTTAACAGTTTATAGATTCATAAAGAACCGACTGTGTTATTAGATATAGATGTGACCAATTAAAATACTTGAAATCTAATTTTGCAGTAATGAGTAGTGCATTTTAGCTAGTTCTATTTGCCCGTGGTGCCCATTTAGGGACATTTCTAGCACCAGAACTGTACTGGACAATTGTACTAGTAATTTAAGCATTTTATAATGTAGAAATTAGAGGTCGACCGATTGTGGATTTTGCCGATACAGATAACTAAGGTGGTGGAAAGGCCGAAAACCGATTAATTGGCTGATAGTCTTTAAAATTGATTTATAGAATGTTAAAACATTTTGTTAGTCTTTTCTTTCTATGACGGACACAAACACAGAGGTTGCAAAATTAATAAAATCGAAAATCGAACAATAAAATTGTTCAACCAAAATCCTAATAAAAATGAACATTTGGAGCATAACACGGGACTATGAACAAGCCCAAAATTCACCAGGGACTCTTATTTTGAAATGACAGAGACTTGGTTCTCTTACAATGCTCTATGCTTAATTATTAGCCAAATAAAGTTTTTTATAGCCCATTGAACTAAAAAACTATCAGCAACTATCAGCATGGATTTTTACTGATAATCAATAGCTCTAAAAAGCAATTATCGGCACCGATTAATCGGTAAAACCGATATATCGATCTACTTCTTGTATAAATTACATAGTCTGTTGAATTACAGTGTCGTGTTGTAAGTGGTGTAACAGTTATGTTGTTCTATATTGCAGTTACAGCAGGTAGATCTAATGGGCATCAGAATCAAATCACTTGCTGAGATTGAAAAAGAGGTGAGGATCTACTCCATGAACCATGACAGTGTTGAATTATTTTTGTGTTCTGTGATTGTTGCCAAGTATGTATTTTTAGCCCACTTAAATGCTAAAATTTGTCAATTGTGTGTTTTAAATACTTTAATTTTATTAAACGCATAGTTTCAGCTATGAAATCTTTTTGGCTAAGACATGTTCTAAGTCGTTTAACAGACAGCAGCTTCAAAATAGCTAGATTTCTTGAAATATAATTCAGCTACATTGAATTCTGTATGGTAATGCACCAAGTCTCACCATATCTACAAAATAGCCACCAAATTAACTATATTGGTGGAAGAATTGTCTGTTGTGAAAATTATCATAAAAAAATTTAATTATCGGGTGTCTTATATTATTGTCAAAATCAATAAGATACACAAGGCTTTGCATTATAGTCATTTTTAAGGGGGTTAAACACATTTAAGGGGGTTTTAGATGTATTGCACCCATAAACAGTCAAATTTAAATGATTGCACACTTCAGAAGCAAAATGTGTCTTTTTATGGAGTATTTTCTTAATTTTGGATTGAGCCACTAGATGTCAGTGTTTTCTAAGGAATACACAAGTGTTTGTTTCTGTCATGGTGGGGACTTTTTGCACTGAAAATAATTAGGATTGGGTTTTACTTAAAAAGTAAATAAAAACCTTGGGAAAACAATGTCATGCAGAAATTGCTATTACATTTAACAGACATTATTTTCAAGTGAAGGCTTTAAATAGAAACTGTCATGTAAAGTTTACTTTGCAGTACCCTCAAGTAAATTTACTCACTCTTTATTTGGATATTTTACTCAAGCAATGTAGCTCTGAATGAAGCCCTGCTTTTAAAAGTGTCCTAGCATTTCAATGCTTTTTTTAACATACTTAGTCATCAACCACATGTCACACAGAAGCCTTCCACAGGGAAGTTTAATGCATGCTATATAGTCTATTAGACAACATCATGTTGCATTACTGGTAATAGAAACAAGATCCAGAGCTGCGCACATTTAAATAAGCAAATAAATATGACATGGTTTTCTACTTTAGGATTGATACATAATGACAAACAATCATGAGTAATATTTACTCATAAGCTAGAGCGTTAATTTTGATGTGTTTGAGTTCAGTACAAAAGTAGAATTTACATAGTATTACGCTGAAAATAACCATTTCACTATAGAAAGGACTTCATCTTTTTGCTATATTTACTTCACCACAAAAGCAGTGTGTTTGTTTGTTTTTTTATTTTAATCAAGCTAATGATATATGATAATGATTTAATAAAATATATATCTAACCCTCACAGAAACTGTGTAGCATTTTTAGTAGGACTGTCAATCGATAAAAATTTTTTATTGAATTAATTACATGGTATGCCGATTAATTCGTCAAATGAATTGCAATTAATCGCATATATTAATGTTTGCTTAAAAAAAGCCACTAAAATGCCAATAATTCAATATATATTGATTAAAAAAATTTTTATTATTTAAATAATATATATATATATATATATATATATATATATATATATATATATATATATATATATATATATATATAATTTAGATAATTAAAATGCATTACATTATTGTGGCACACGAGTAAAGCATTAAAGAAAGTAACACTTTACAATAAGGTAATTTTAACATGTACTAATACATTTTTAAAATCAAAAGTTGTATTAGTTAACATTAGTTAATGCACTATGAACTAACAATGAACAACTGCATTTTATTAACTAACATTAACAAAGATATTAAATGCGGCAAATAGTATATTAATTGTTTATTCATGATACCTAATGCATTAACTAATGTTAACTAATGAAACCAAAAAGACAATACAAAAAGTGGCTTTAGAAGTCAATATATTGTTTATTTGCATATTATTGAACATGAGCCAATCATTGGCCTAAAGTTCATAGCAATCCATTTTGCAATTGAATTCGTCAATCAGTCCGAAATAGATTTATTTTAAGGGCTTGTCTAAGGACGCATCAATGTACACCTGCATCAGACGGACGCTTTTGGAGCGTTTCGGTTCTGTTGCATCATAAACATACCATTTTTATCTCGCTGTGTCAAGTTAAACATATTTTGAAACTTAGAAAAACATGTCTGCTTTCGGAATTGCCCTCCATCAAGCTGTGTTTAAATGCAAGAACGCGTCCTTATGTTGTGCTTTCTGCTACTGGGTAGGTGTGGTTTGTTCTCTGTATAAGCTGCGCGCTTCATATACAGCTGGAGTTTCACTTACTGCCCCCTGGAGAAAACAGATGGTGCTCCAAGCTTGAATTAAGGTCCGGGGACATGATTCATTGCGTTAATTTTTTTAAATCGGTAGCACTAATTTTGAGATTTTCATTAAGACATTATTTAGTATTTTTACTCAGCCATTTTCTTTAACGGTACCCACAATGTAGGTTATTCAGTTTCTCACACACACACACACACACAAGCAGCATGTTTAACTCTCTCTGTCTCTGTTTGTCTCTATGTTAGTATGAATATAGCTTTCGGACGGAGCACAGCGCTGCCGCCCGACTGCCGCCCAGTCCCACCAGAACTTCACTGGGTTCAGAAGCCTAAACGCTCATGAGGTGGAGGAAACAGAGAGAGAGTCTGACTTCTCAAGACCTGACCTGAGCAGAGACAAAGGGGACTGCTGCTTTTCTTCTCATTCTTTGAATTTAAAACAGAGATCCACAAAACAGAAAATATGGAAAATTATTCACTTTTTGTCCAAAAATAACAGAAGTTTCATTTCCTGTGGTCAAGTTTAGTTCTTCTCCAGTTAATGCTGCTTTTTCACAAAGATCATTTGAGGCTGAGCAGATCTTCATTGTTACAGCGATCAAATCAAAACCACTACAGTGTCGTAAAGGGATGTCCGGGGCTAAATGGAGTGGCCTGTGGAAACTTGTGTTCTTTAATTGTGTTGAGTTCTGACTTATTCTGGTATGCTGTTACTATGGTGACTTCACGAAGGGTTGAACTTTGATGCACCCTCAATAATTCACACCCGAGCCCTTTTTGGAGTCCCATTGCTTTGCTTGAGGTTTTGTTTAGATCAGAGCGACTGCATTACTTGTTTCTGGGATTTGATTCGTCTTGTAATGAAGCCCAGTACTGTTACAGAACTTTGGAAACATTTCAATATTTTTGTGTGTTTGTCTGGAAAACAAAAGAGATTCGAACAAAAACACTCCAACTGCGAACAAAACCTTGTATATAGACAGGCGATGAATCAGGAATGTGTTGTTTTAGAGTTGTGTGTTACTTGTTTTCCCTTTTTGTCTTTGTTACATCCTTTCTGAACTGAGAAATTACTCTGATCACAGGTGAAATGTTACACATTTTCTTCCTCCTGTCATGTTTGATGGTGCTCCAGCTCTTTGGATATCGTTTTTGCCGGTCCAGTTGTGGCTTCTGCAGTATCCCTATATTTCCTGGTCCATATTTCACCTCAAAATCAAAAGGAAAAAAGAGAAATTATATTTTGTTTAAAAACAAGCAGCAGCCTATTTGAAGGACCATTAAGATTTGTTTGCATCATAACATTATTTAAATGACGAGTAAATAAATATTCCGGGTTCAATATAGGTTAAGCTCTATCGACAGCATTTGTGGCATAATGTTGAATACAACAAAAATGAATTTCGACTCATCCCTCCTTCTAAAAAGAAATTGGGTTACAGTGAGGCACTTAAAATGGAAGTGAATGAACGTTAAAATACTCACTTTTTCAAAAGTATAGCCAAAAGACGTTAACAATATGTGTGTTAACATGATTTCAGTGCGATAAAATAGTTTACTAAGCTTTTCCGTGTAAAGTTATAGCCAATTTTACAACTTGACGTGACGATGTAATGTCAACACGGTGATTTAAAGAACTTTACAGCTCAAATAATACGCGAGTTTTAACAAAATAATTATTTTAAGTGCTTTTATAAAATTATAAGCACATTGGCCACACATTGGCCCCATTCACTTCCATTGTAAGTGCCTCACTGTAACCTCCATTTTTGCTTTTTTAAAGATAAGGACGGACGAGTCGAAATTAATTTTTGTAGTAATCAACATTATGCCGCAAATGCCGATTGAGCTGAACTTATATTGAACCCGAACAATTCCTTGGAGCACATTTCCTCAGAAATTACTGTAATTTAAAAAAATTCTCATCATTACCGTAATGCAGAAAGAAAAGAAAAAAACCTCTTTGCCACAATACAGAAAATCATATTCTGAACACAATTTTGAATTAAAATTAACAAAGGCAGTTTGACAAATACTTCCATTATGAATAAAATAACTTTGAATCGATCAATTTAGCATTACAATAATGAGGATTATGGGGGAAATGTGCTTAATTGTTATGAAAAAAATGTCAGAATGCCAAAATATTCGTTTCTCATTTATTATTTTTGACTTTTTGGTGAACTACAACACGGACATTTCTTGCCAGTTTTTGTGAGATTCACTCGAATATCCCATAAATATTTTTAAGGTAACTTTCCTGTTAATTCTTGTGATTTAGTAAACCATGCGCAGCCCACAGAGTGAAGTTTTGAGTCGCCTTTGCTCGTTATTTGTGCTTTGTAACCGTGTCATTGCTCTTTATGTAGTGATGATTATTATGATGGAAGTACAGTGTGATTTTTCGGGCGTTTCTTTACAATGCCCCACGGAAATGACCGTCTCAGGTGAAAGCATTCGGCTTGGAAACACCAAGTGACTAAAGAGTCAAGTCCTTTGAGATGGTTAGACACCTTCACTGTGAGACTTTAATCAAACCCTCAAATGGATTAAAACTTTCTTAAGTTGCTATTGGTTCTGATTTTCAAACAGTTACATTATTATGCATTCTAAAACTAACACGTATAAGATAGATAGCATGCACTCCAACTGCGAAACAAAACTAACCTCAAATTGAACTCTTCATGTGTTTTTACTGTCTGGCAGTGAATACATTCAGACCTT
Organism: Myxocyprinus asiaticus; assembly: GCF_019703515.2. Lineage (NCBI taxonomy): Eukaryota > Metazoa > Chordata > Actinopteri > Cypriniformes > Catostomidae > Myxocyprinus > Myxocyprinus asiaticus. Next base: position 4,007,820 of record NC_059346.1, on the reverse strand, counting down.
CGAAATCCAATTTCTCAGACATTAGTCGAAACTGTTCTTGGATTACAATTCACAAGCAGTTATTTCTACTATTAAATATCAATAGGTTCAAATGAAAGGTTTAATGCATTTGGGGGAAACCCCATCCCAGGTTTATAGCTCTAAATAAAACAGGAAACCACTAATTCAACCACTTATATCTGTTGAATTTGATGTCCAAATGACGTAATCCACTTTGCAGTCAAACTTGCGAAAGCAAACAAGTAACTTTCTAGATCACAGTTGGTTTTTGTTTGTTACAGTAATCTTTCTTTGTTCATAGACATTTATAGTCAAAAACTCAGTATTTCAAATGCCCAGTAAGAATGCATGCTATCTGATTTGTTTTTTTCTATATTAATGTGAGGTTTTAATTTGTTATTTCATAGTACTATTTCTTTTTATTATTTAATGATTTTATATGAAGACTAATTTAAATGTTTAGGAATGTAGTTAGTTTGTTGCCCCCAGATTTTTTAATGTTATGTTTGATATGCTTTTATGGTCACACAAACAAACACAATAAAAGATGTTTAGTTACTGCACTGCGTAAGTGAATAAACTCCTTCACAATTTTATAAACGGTTCAATGTGTTTCAACCAGTTTTGCCGCTAGATGGTCCTGCTGTGTGTTTGTCATTGTCGCTTTGCAATTTTTCATCTGAATTTCTTTCTCATATAAATATCATGCCACTGTTGAGATTTGTGCTCTATTATTCTATATTGTCACTATAAACACGTTATGCATTTTCACTCAGAAGAGAAACAAGGGAAGTTTGCTGTACATTGGCAGATGTTAATATCTGCTGCGACTGATGAAAGGTGCTCCAAAACAGTTTGACTTTGCTGTGGCAAATAGGGTTGAGTGGGATAAAAAGTGCCAATTTTTGCTTAATTGATCATATAGGCAAGGAAAATCAAGATAGATTTAAAATGGCAAATTCTATTTTAGAATGTCTCTCATCACCTACAATTAAAGGGAAGCATTTATAAAGCAGGGCCATAGAAATATGGCTTTTTTTTTTTTTTTTTTTCTTTTTTTTTTTCAAATGTATACAGTGGCAAGAAAAAGTATGTGAACACTTTGGAATTACCTGCATTTATGTATGCATTTTTCTTAAAATTTGGTTTGATCTTCACCTAAGTTACAATAACGAACAAACAATCTGTTTTAACTAATAACACACAAATTACTGTATTGTTCTTGTACATATTAAATACATCATTCAAACATTCAAAGCTAATGACGTCAACAAATGCTAATTAGAGTCAGGAGTTGAAACATGATTGGAGGTGTGGGTTAGAGCTACTTCGACTTATAAAAAGCACTCAAACATTTTGAGTTTGCGATTCACAAGAAGCATCTGCTGACGTGGACCATGCCTTGCAAAAAAGATATTTCAGAAGACCTATGATCAAGAATTGTTGCTTTCTATAAAGCTGTTATATCGAAGAGCTTAGATATTCATCTGTCCACAGATAGACAAATTGTATATAAATGGAGACGATTTAGTACTATGGCTACTCTCCCTAGAAGTGGCCATCCAGCCAAGATGACTCAAAACGCACACGGCAGAATGCTCAGTGAAGTTAAAAAAAAAAGAACCCGAGTGACAGCAAAAGACTTGAAGGAATCAATAGCCACTTTTCCACTATCAAACCAGTGCAAGCCAGGGCTGTCAATTGGCCAGCCTGGGCCAATAGCCTCGGACCTCCAGCCGTGAAACCAAAATCGGTCTGTGTTCCCACTATCCAGCCAATAGCCCCGCAGCGTTGCCCTAAAACCCGCCCTTAACACACCCACTGGTGCTAACGTCACACACCCCGCCCATTTCACAAGCAAGAGGGCCACCCCTGGAGTTCGCTAGTTCGAATCCCAGGGCGTGCTTAGTGACTCCAGCCAGGTCTCCTAAGCAACCAAATTGGCCCGGTTGCTAGGGAGGGTAGAGTCACATGGGGTAACCTCCTCGTGGTCCCTATAATGTGGTTCGTTCTCGGTGGGGCATGTGGTGAGTTGAGTGTGGATGCCGCGGTGGATGGCGTGAAGCCTCCACACGCACTATGTCTCCGTGGCAACGCGCTCAACAAGCCACATGATAAGATGCTTCTTGCAAGATGCAAGAAGGTTGACTGTCTCAGACGCAGAGGTAACTGGGATTCGTCCTCCGCCACCCGGATTGAGGCGAATCACTGCGCGACCACGAGGACTTAAAAGCGCATTGGGAATTGGGCATTCCAAATTGGGAGGAAAAAAATCCACAAGCAAGAGGGAAGCTCAAGCTGAATTATGTATTTATGTATGTATATATTATTTATGTTTGTAAACATTATTTTATCTAGAAAGATAAGTTAGCATTGAAAACTCACAGACTGTAACTGCTATGGTGAGACATGTATGATGTTATTCACTGATAATTTTCCCCTTTGCTGCAGCTCTCGAATGTTTTTCTCCATTCTGTATATTTGAACTGCTGCATCATGTTTGGTTTACGACACATGTGAGACAGTGTTATTCTCGTTAACGAAAATGAAATGAAATTTTTTTCGTTGACTGAAATAAAACTAGAAACTAACATGGTTAGAAAAAAACTTAAACTAAACAAATACTTTTTATAACTCCAAAACAAACTAAAAATTAAAAAATGACCTCAAATTAATTAATGTTTTAGATTTTGATGCACAGTATATTATAAAATTGTAAACATTTACAATCTGCCTTCATTACATAAAAGTGCTGCTAGATAGCGCTAACACAATATTGCATATTTAAATTATATCAGCAACATTTAGCCTTGGCAGCCATAAAGTAGTAAAATTTAAACTAAAAAAATAAAAACTAACTAAACTGAAACTAGAAAAATCTGAAAAATGTCAAACTAACACTTAGAGTGCAAACTAATGAAAACTGGAATGACTGATTGAAAATAAAATGGAAGTAAAAACTAAATTAAAAATTAAAAACTATAATAACTGATGTGAGAACAAATGGCATTTGACAATGGCATTAATCCTGGCACGCTGTTTTAAAAATCTGATGAAATCCCATTAAATTAAATGGGACAATTTATGCAAGAATGGTTTTACCAACAATTTGCACACACATTTGTTCTGCTCGTGTTTCATTAATAAGGCCATTGGTGGTATTGTATTTTTTAAGTGTATGACTGTTTAAACATAGTGCTGACTTTTGTTTTTAAATCAATGGGTAGAAACACTTTAAAAAGTTGCAATAGAGTTGTAAAATGTACTAGTACAAATGTGTACAAACCCTGCTAATATGTTGGTCTGTTACTCACACAAAGTTATTGTATGGCTATAGAAGATAGGGAACACAGCGCACAATTTAAATGGACTACATAAGATACTTTTACAGTGCCTTTTGTCATTTTGGAGCTCTGTAAGTTGAGTCCCCACTCATCTTTATTGTATGTAAAAGAGCAGCGTGAACATTCTGAATGTGATTCTCCTTTTGTGTTCAAGTGAAGTCAGTCAGTTATATGGGTTTGGAACAATATGAGGGTGAGTAAATTATGACAGAATTTTCATTTTCAGGTTATAAGATATCTGTTTTACTTGTATGAAGGCTTCGGCTTTGATCCCAGATATGGGTGACCCACTATTAAAGGAGATTGTCAGCTAAATGTTGATTTACTGTCCAATAGTAGCTTGAGTTTTAGAGAAAGGAAAGCAGACCATTGTCCTATGGTGTGACAAATGTCAATATACAGTATAAGCACTGTAGGTTACAATGTCTTAGACTCAAATAACTACTGCTTAGCCTTCAATTTCTTCTGATGTCTAATTTTATCGTCATGGAAAGAAAGTTGGGCTTCCTACCAGACGTTTACAGTGCACCCCATAGACCTCCCAGTCAAAATCACTCTCTGAAGCTTGTGTCATTTATGCTTAGAGTCTTTTGAAGCCTGTGTTTTTCCATTAGCTTCAGAGGAACCTTTACCACAGTACAATAAAAACAAGAAAGGATGTAAATAATAAAGAAACACGAAATATTTAAAAAACAATCTACAACAAATCCTCTCAGGCAGAAGATGCTATAAACATGTAAAATATTGCAGTTGTCTCATCTGAAGTTATTCTGTGATATGTTTAAGAATGATAATAGGGAAATTTAGAAAGGCTACATTTAAAATATATATATATATATATATATATATATATATATATATATATATATATATATATATTTTTTTTTTTTTTTTTTTTTTGGCACAATGAATTGTATGTGCACTATAAGAATTATTAGAGATATGGAGGTAAAACAGTATCAAAATCCCACAAATGCACAAAGCAATCCACAAATCTCCATACGCTTGTATCTTAAAGGGACAGTTCACCCAAAGATGAATATTCAGTCATTGTTTACTCACCCCTGTGTTGCTATAACCCTATATTACTTTCTTACTTTTTCTCAACACAAAGGGAGAAATTGTGTCAGTGATGTCATACAATGTCAGTTTATGATGACCATCTCTTCAAGCTTCAAAAGAATACAAAAGTATAATTCAGAAGTCTCCTGTGCACGTTCACGTTAGGGCATGAGAGCAACAGTTCACGCAGCCCCCTTGCGACATTGGGGCATTCAAGCAAAAACTCGTTTTGTTTATATATAGCGACAACAGAACACAACACAGCTGCACACAAAACAGAGAACAGAACTTACCAAACATATCTGAAGAGTTTGTAATCAAAAAGATTATGCATTTCTATGCCCAGCCTTATTTTTTTGAAAGTTTTTGGACAGTTGCCAGTTCACAGTGGACAGATACAAAAATAGACAACAAGCGATCGATAGAATGTACCGTCGCTCGTCACGGCTGGTTAGTACAAAAACTCTGATTACCATAGAAAATATACCTATTATCACGTGTCGTTTGCCTTCAGTTTTGGTCACGGTGTGACCGTGGCTGCCTGTAGCCTCCTCTATGTTTCTGTTTGATTTCCGAGTACTCTGTTAAAAAAAAAAATAAGGCTGGGCATAGAAATGCATCAATTCTTCGACTACAAACTCTTCAGACATGTTTAGTAAGTTCTGTTCTCTGTTTTGTCTGCAGCTGTGTTGTGTTCTGTTGTCACTATCACTGTGGAGGACCTGTTTTTATATAAACAAAATGACTTTTCACTTGAACGCCCCAATGTCGCGAGGGGGCTGCATGAACTGTTGCTCTCGTGCCCTATCATGAACGCGCACACAGGAGATCAACGGTCAGTGAACATTTTCACTAAATATTACATTAGATTTCGGTTTGTTTTGCACCAAACCTTATCGTATGCTTTCAAAACAATCATGAGTCTCATGGAATAATTTATTAGACTTCTGAATTATACTTTATGAAACTTTATGCGTTATGCAACAATGAACATTTCCTACAATACCATGCTACAGCGTTATCAAGTGACCTCATCAAGTTGCACGTATAATTCTTCAAGTGCTGTTCAGTTATCATTTTGGAAATAAAAACGGTTTTTATTCTGTACTTTATTTTGACAAACATCCAACACAAATTTGTCGTCGCTCAAAGTGTTGAGGGTTTACAGTAGAAACCAGTCTAATGTGAATTGAATGCAGATCCTGTTGCCGTACGTAAAGCACTCTCAGAGCCTATTAAATATAACCACAATAAACAGTTTAAGAGCCTGGTTTGTTTTTCCCCACTTGTAAAATGTATTTAGATGCAATATTTTCCATTTGGAGGAAAACGTGTGTCACATAAATGGAGATTACATTAATTAGCTTTAATATTGTAAAAGTCATTTGATCAGTGCTTTGATGACACACAGTTCTCATTCAGGGGGATTTTAATGGTGCTCATTGTGGGAGGTTTTCCTGTATTAACATTCATACCAAACATCCACAAATTAATATTGTATGTCCACCGGTTTCCTCTCATAACAGATCAGATAGAGTAGTTAAAGTCAGAAAACGTGTTAGACATAAAACTGATGATAGCTGTAAGAACTCCACAAATGTGCTCTGATCCACATTCTTGCTGTTGATTGAAAAGGTCCTCCCTATATTGAGAATTATGATGTGGTACTTTTTAACGCATGTTTGTTATATATGATTTCCATGTCTACATTCTTGCGTCGAAGGATTTTAATATAGTTCCAGAGACTGTCTTGGAAAAACAATTGAAATGTTAGAGATCTCGATTGTGATTTTTCTTTCTTGTGGGAATTAAGGTGTAAGTGTATATGGGAAGTGTGAATAATTTTAACCTCTTGGGATCCGAGCGTGACTGCTGTGTGCATTTCCCATTCCCCTTTTTGATTTGTAACTAGTAGCACCTAAGAAACATGCAAATAGACCAAATAGTTTTCCTAAAAATGTATGTCCACATATGTGGACAGTGAGACTAACTTGTGAAATGTTAAATAATACCAAGCTATAGAAAGTCAGATTTTTTTCATCAATTTTTTTATTTATTTATTTATTTTCATCAAATTGTTTATTATGTTTCCAGGAGTGTTGGTTATTCATGTTTTTGAAACATTACAGACATTACATCAGAAATTAGCATAAATAATTCTGATTCAAAATAATGGCCATAAATCATCCAATCACTGCCAACCATGTCTGAATCTATGTCCTGATTATCATTGTCCCATGTCTGTCAAACATGTTGAGTGGTCCAAACATCATCTGCAGCCTGAAACTGAACTTTGACTGTTAGGAGTGAATGCACTTAGCTGCATAGAGAACTATTGGATGCTCCCTTGTTCCCTTGCTCCCTAATTAGGGAATGACTTAACCTCCAGTGTGATCTCAGAACAGTTTGAAATGCCTCTTATTTTCATCCTAAATTTGTATAAATCAAGCAACATTTTTCAGCTTTTGGAGAAACCCACTGATTCTCAATTACAGTGAATATAAGATATTTTAAGGAAAATGAGCCTGTAGTCCACATAAGTGGTCACTGTGTTTAACAGCGTGCCGTTTCGCGATACATCGATACAATTTTTACTATGGCATATCGGATGAAACTAGAGACTTTACTCTTTTGACTCAAACAGGTTTTAATGTAAAAACTTAATGAGGTTTCTTACCAGATGTAGTTTTGTTGCCGTTTCTCCCAAAGCCAAACTCAGCTGAGATCGGCCCCATGTTGTATTAAAGTTTAACCCTTTAATAACAGCGTAGAGTGTCCTGAACTGAGATCAGTCCGTTTAAATGAAATTAATTTATGCATAGCCTATAGCGAAGACAAAATTGTAATATCCATGCATGTGTACGTGGGGTCTCAGGAGGATAAAGAAAGTTTACTCAAGCACAGGGATGGGGATAAAGGGATAGCTAGGTTCTGAACTTCCGGTTCAGCATTGGTCAATGGGTGCTCGTAAATCAGTCCAGTCTCACGCCATAATGAAGCTCTTCTAAAGAAAACTTAAAGAAAGATCTCCAGCTATTGAGGCAGTTTTTTTTTTCTAATAGCCTAATATATTGACCTATTCTGTGGTAACTATTATTACGAGATTTTCACTATACCTATTTTTGGTATAGTAATCATAGACCAATTCATGGAAGTTTTTTTTTGCTGCACACTTTTCCACCTTTTTCCTGAACGCAGAAGTGTTCCACGATTCATAGCGGAAGCCTGCTATCATTTTCCGGTCTCTAGAACTTTCAGTCGCAGCAGCGTGTGTTTTTAGTGGATAATTTGAAGTTTAGCATATTAAATTGCCAAATAAAAAACGTGGCTCCATGGTGCCGATACTTTACAGTCGCGGTGACCAGTGGGTAGATGACATAAAGTGATGTCCCGAGGTTAGTTACGTTGATATAATTAACTACTTTGGGTAGTTATGACCCCCAACAACTGCAGAAGTTGCAGTCAGTTGGAGTAAGCATTTTTACTTCAAATGACACTTAAAACGGTTGTTGTTCTTCATCTGAATCACTCGTTTCGGTAGTTTTTACATTATTTCAAATGGAGACCAGAACTTGAAAACAGTCCAGCGGCCATCAGAATCATCATGGTGCCATAAGGAAAACTGTGGTTAGTTGCATGTATTTGGCAATTAATGAATAAACTGACATCTAAACAAAAGCATAAGTTAGTGACAGAACAAGTTCTTGACAACACCAAGATAATATGCCAGTGTTACAGCATGGTAAAACTGGTAAAACCACAGATCTACCACAAATGAGAAAGAAGCTGTATGTGTTTATACTTTATAGGAGCACTTTATTGAAAATATCAGACTAAACAACACTGTAAATACTAATAGTTATCTGAAATCGTAAAAAACAAACAAAATAATTTACTCAAGCTTAAGCTTTCACTATTCTTACTAGTTTTAATTCAGTTACCATTACTGTCTAAATCCTACAGTTGTCATTAAAAAAAACATTTAAGTGGTCCTAATTAAACAGTACTTGAAATGTCACATTTTGGAATCATAACTCAAATATATACAGTGTGTTCTTTAAACTTTGGCTTCGAGTACTACTAACTTAAAATTATCAAGAACAAAATTGCGGCTGTGTGGAATACCCATAAGCCCTTGCGCTTGTACAAATGATGCATGTTTGGTCAAAACTAGGGAATTTACTGTATGTAGAAAAATAATAATTGTTATTTAAAAATGGATATAGTTTTAATTCGTATGACTGTTGTTGTTGTTGTTTTATTGTGATTTGTGTGAAGTCACCATGAGGGTGATTAGTGTTTACTCTAGTGAACTTGGAGCCTGTTAAATTTAAGCCATTATTCGTTACTCAATTGTATTAAACGTATAGGTTTATGTGCATTAAGAAGTACTAAGGATAATCCAAGGTGCCAAATGACTGACTGAGATTATAGTCATAATTTCTCTTAAACTGTACAGGATGTGCTATAACTCAATTTAAATCATGAAATAAAAACAATGATACTTTATTAACAGATGAGTAAAGTTTACTTGTAACTAGTTGACAGTACTTAAAAAAAATTAAGTTCAGTTTACTGAATAAGTATGTTTACTTATGAAAAACATGCAAACCGATTGCCTTGAAAATTCTAAGTAAGGTCAACTAATTAGATTTTATAGTGAAGCATTCAAAGTTGTTAACATATGAATCTTATTCAATCTACCTAAAATGCTGCAAACCTTTTTATTTTTGGGTCGAAGGAAATTTAATGGTTTTCTACTCAATGCAATGTTGACTATCTTATGTTGTTTTCAGGACAACACACACATATATATACACACACAGTTGTGCTCAAAAGTTTACATACCCTGGCAGAAATTGTGAAATTTTGGAATTGATTTTGAAAATATGACTGATCATGCAAAAAAACTGTATTTTATTTAAGGATAGTGATCATACGAAGCTATTTATTATCACAAAGTTTTTTGGCTCCTTTTTAAATCATAATGATAACAGAAATCACCCAAATGGCCCTGATCAAAAGTTTACATACCCTTGAATGTTTGGCCTTGTTACAGACACACAAGGTGACACACACAGGTTTAAATGGCAATTAAAGGTTAATTTCCCACACCTGTGGCTTTTTAAATTACAATTAGTGTCTGTGTATAAATAGTCAATGAGTTTGTTAGCTCTCACGTGGATGCACTGAGCAGGCTAGATACTGAGCCATGGGGAGCAGAAAAGAACTGTCAAAAGACCTGCGTAACAAGGTAATGGAACTTTATAAAGATGGAAAAGGATATAAAAAGATATCCAAAGCCTTGAAAATGCCAGTCAGTCCTGTTCAATCACTTATTAAGAAGTGGAAAATTCAGGGATCTCTTGATACCAAGCCAAGGTCAGGTAGACCAAGAAAGATTTCAGCCACAACTGCCAGAAGAATTGTTCGGGATACAAAGAAAAACCCACAGGTAACCTCAGGAGAAATACAGACTGCTCTGGAAAAAGACGGTGTGGTTGTTTAAAGGAGCACAATATGACGATACTTGAACAAAAATGAGCTGCATGGTCCAGTTGCCAGAAAGAAGCCTTTACTGCGCCAATGCCACAAAAAAGCCCAGATACAATATGCCCGACAACACCTTGACACGCCTCACAGCTTCTGGCACACTGTAATTTGGAGTGACGAGACCAAAATAGAGCTTTATGGTCACAACCATAAGCGCTATGTTTGGAGAGGGGTCAACAAGGCCTATAGTGAAAAGAATACCATCCTCACTGTGAAGCATGGTGGTGGTTCACTGATGTTTTGGGGGGTGTGAGCTCTAAAGGCACAGGGAATCTTGTGAAAATTGATGGCAAGATGAATGCATCATGTTATCAGAAAATACTGGAAGACAATTTGCATTCTTCTGCACGAAAGCAGCACATGGGATGCTCTTGGACTTTCCAGCACGACAATGACCCTAAGCACAAGGCCAAGTTGACCCTCCAGTGGTTACAGCAGAAAAAGGTGAAGGTTCTGGAGTGGCCATCACAGTCTCCTGACCTTAATATCATCGAGCCACTCTGGGGAGATCTCAAACGTGTGGTTCATGCAAGACGACCAAAGACTCTGCATGACCTGGAGGCATTTTTCCAAGACGAATGGGCAGCTATACCACCTGCAAGAATTTGGGGCCTCATAGACAACTATTACAAAAGACTGCACGCTGTCATTGATGCTAAAGGGGGCAATACACAGTATTAAGAACTAAGGGTATGCAGACTTTTGAACTTTTATACGGTGAGTTGTAGTTAAGACATAACCATTTAAGCACTATATATTTTATAGACACTCAAAAAAGTCTTGTTAAGTTTAATAGCAGGAAACTGGAAGCTAGAGGGCGCAATAATCCAACATGACAGAGATCAACACATCTGCCTGTGTGCTCTCAAATCTGCTCTGACCTGCAAATCTTTCAAAACAGCCATTGCTTGATTATTATTCAGATATTACTGATAATAAAACGATTAGATAATTATGCATTATTATTTTCATGCTTTTGTCTTTTTGATGTTCAATTCTGAGTATTTAGAAGTATTTATGTGGTTTATATATCTATTTATGTGCCTGGAGGAACGTTTAGTTGCACAAAAGCTTCTTTCTTCAGTACCTAATGTCAGTGTAGAACAAATGGACGACTTGTGGGTTTAATTTCCTCCAGTTAATTATATAACTAAATATTAAAAGACATTTAAATTTGTTTTTAAATATACGTCCGGGGTTGTTGTTGTTTCTGGGGGTTTTTATGCACATTATTTTGTGCACTTTTTAAAATGTAAATTCACCTTTTAAACCTCACTGGGACCAAGATAAAATGTTCAGTGTCAAAACAGTCTAGTTTATCATCCCATAATATCATAATTTCTCGTTGAACATAAGGCTTAGAATGAATGTAGACTTTTTATAGGTTTATTAATAATGTTAAAATTCAAGTAAAGTAAACGCGAATATTATAACGTCTATTATGTAGTTTGTGGTGTTGAAAATGAAAATGAATGTTATGCGTCTGTAAAATTATTAACTAGTATATTTCTAGAATATATTCACCTTGCGATTATGCTGCCGGATCTTGTTTGATCTGTCATTTTTTTTTTTTTTTTTCTAATGGAATTTTATATTATGCTAATCTTTAATATAAAGGTCATTCAACAGTCTATTTATCAGTGTTTCACATGCGAGGAAATCCGCTTCGTTTCATGATTTAAAAAATCATTAAAATAATAAAAAAAATAAAAATAAATCTCCTATATATAGAATACGGTCCCATATATATATATCTAAAAAAAAGAAATGTATATATATATATATATATATATATATATATATATATATATATATATATATATATATATATATATATCATATATTTAATCAACTATTATTAAATTAAATTATTTTCATTATAACGCTGAAAGGTCATCAGAAATCCAAATGTTTAGGAGAAATGGTTATTTTACATACAGGAGAGTAAATCAGTCTGCCATAATTAAAACAGAAAAGAATACTAATGAGGAAAGTAATAAAGATACAAACTCCCCCCTTTTTCCTTTCTTTCTTTCCTTCCCCGCTCGTTATTATTGCCCCGAGATATCTATCTGTGAAATGAATTTGCGCAGATTTGAAACACAAAAGAAAGAATCGTCTCCTTATGAATTTTACATGCACACTGAATATTAGGCGCAGGGGGAGATTAGACGCCTCATTTGAAGGCCGGTCCTAAATCTGGTTTTATCTCAGTCTTTATTAATCATGCAGATAATGTCATTTCATAAAGATAAAAGCAGCACACAGTTATTATCGCAGGTGCGCACGAGAAATGAAATGATTCTTCGGTGAATGTCTGACTCCAGATTATATAAACCTTCTTCAAAAGTGAAGAAGGATGATTTTGAGGGGTTGAGATACAATGTGGTCTCGTCAAAAACAGTACGTTAAAAAGTAAAGAAAAAAATAATAATAATATATATATATATATATATATATATATATATATATATATATATATATATATATATATATATATATATATAATTATAATAATAATTATTATTATTATTATTATATACAGGTCGGGTACATATTGCTCTATTTTCCCAACATCCCAACCATATTTGGGATATCCAGAGTTTGGTATGCTCCTTTCAAAAGCGATATCAAATACAACAATGCATAATAAATTATTATAAACAATTACAAATATAATAAACAATTAATACTGATAAATAAACATAAACATGTTGACTTTCCAGTTTTATAATAATAATAATAATAATAATAATAATATTGTATTATTATTGGGGAACATTTTTTTTTTGTAGTATAGACGTGTCAGTGATTATAAAATTATTTTAAATGTATTATATAGATTTATAAATAATATTATAATAAATAATAAATAATACATTGATGTTAGATAAAATAAAATATTATAAATGTTAATATTTTATAAGATGAAAAATATGTCAATGAAAAAAATAACTTTTGTTTGTTTACTAATTGTAGAATCATTTTTAAATTATTCCAAATTCCAAAGTAATAAATAAACGTTTTTTTTTTTTTTTCAAAGACATTGTTCGTCTTATTTTATACTTACATTATATGTTTCTATCTTTTAAAGGAATATTCCGGGTTCAATAAGTTAACCTCAATCAGTAGCATATGTGGCATAATGTTGATTACTACACATATTTATTTCCACTCGTTCCTGCTTTTCTTAAAAAAAAAATAAATAAATAAAAAAAAAAAAAAACAGAAAAAAAAATCGAGGTTACAGTGAGACACTTACAATGGAAGTGAATGGGGCCAATTTTTAAATGGGTTCAATGCAGAAATGTGAAGCTTATAATTTTATAATAGCACTTACATTAATTCTTCTGTTTAAACTTGTGTGCTATTTGAGCTGTAAAGTTGCTTAAATCGTCATTTTTACAGTCCTTATAGGATTTACTGCATTACATCTTCATGGCAATGACGTGGTAAAATTACTTACCAGAAAAGCCAAGTCATTTTATGACACTAAAATCATGTTATATTGTTTATGTCTTGTGCCTATCCTTTTGAAACAGCGAGTATTTTAATGTTTACGGATTGGCTCCCATTCACTTCTATTGTAAATGCCTCACTGGAACCTTGATTTTTTTTTTTTTCTTTTTTTTTTCTTTTTTTTTTTCTTCGTGATCAACATTATGCCACAAATGTTGTCGATTGAGCTTAACTTGTATTGAACCCGGAATATTTCTTTAAGTTCCAAACCTATAAAAATTTGCAAATGTTATAAACATGTTATAAACAGCATGTAACATATCTAGTCTATTTGTACAATAATTGATAAATGATATAACTATAAATAGTTAATAACAATGAAACTTAATATTTTTATTTCATATGTATTAAGAGTAGGATAGGCTATTTTTATATATTTTATAATCACTGACACCTCTATACTACAAAACAAAAATGCCCCCCAATAATAATACAATATTATTATTATTATTATTATTATTATTATTATTATTATTATATCACTGAAAAGTCAACATGTTTGTTTTATTTATTCTTATTAATTGTTTATTATATTTGTTATTGTTTATAATAATGTACTATGTATTGTCGTATTTGATATCGCTTTTGAAAGGAGCATACCAAACTCTGGATATCCCAAATACATTACCAGACCTGACTCTTAAATTAGCCTACTTCTGCTGCTGTAACCTATTGTCGCGAGATTTAATATTTTGCCTTGAATAAAACCAGTTGTTTGAGATGTTACCACAGTGGATGGCGTACTTATATATATATACAAAGAATTGTTAACTAAATATATTTATATTTTAACTCGTGTCCATTTGTCGCCAAAATCGGGTGCACTGCAGGTCTGATGTTGTAGGCGGTTCTTCTCCTCTGATCCAGCACCAATAGCATCAGATGAAGTCCCGGAGAGTGACGCGATCAGTGGGGGAAGTTCAGAGCCCATCACGGACTCCTCAAGAGGGGCACTGGACTCATGACACACTCACAGAGGAGTTCACAGCTGACTTGCACCTTCCGTTTCTCTTGGATGTACTCGAATTGTTTTCTGAGGACATTTAGTCATATTGTGCGTTGGGTTTAAAAGGGAAAGACAGGAACCCCTTGCAGGACGCTTACTTATTCTTTCTTTCCAAAGATTCGGTTCGAAGATTCAGAATCAAGTTTCTGCGTAATCTGGAACGCATCGCATCATATATGCTCATTTTTACGATTTAAAAATACAGTGTTTTCGTCGCAAAGCCTCGTAGAATAGGCGAAGCAAAAATCAAGAACGTTTACTTTTTGTTTCTATCTCGACACGGTCAATGTGACGCATTATTTTGGTTTGTAGAAGACTGAATCTGGACGCTTTCTGTGGCTGTAAATTATTCTGTACATTGCAACAGGTCAGTCGAGAGTCACTGTCCAGAATCCACCTGAATCAAGATGCTGGACGGAATCAAAATTGAAGATCAGTTAAGAACAGGGCCAGCCTCTCTGGGGGTGATGTTTGGTAAGTTTTATAACTTTACAAAAATATAGAATGGTTGACACTTTACAAAATGCAGCTGTAAAAATGTGGATATATAACTTATATAACATAAAAATAAATTTCATAAATAAACTGGTTTTTATTTAAAAACCAAGCCAAAAATATTATTTATTACAGCATGACTGAATGAATCTGACAACATTAAGTTTACAACAACAACAAAAAAAATTTTTTAATGGCCATTTCAGGTCAAACAGATTATTTTTAGGGGGGTAAGAATTTCTATTAGAATAGTATAAGATATATAGTATAAAAACCTAGTCAGAAATATTATTTAAAACGACTGAATCAACAAGACAAGGCACAATAATAATAATAATAATAATAATAATAATAATAACAACAACAACAATAATGGTCTGTTGAGGTAGAAATATATTGTTATAAGGTAAGAATTCTTAAATAAAGTATAAGACATATAGAATAAGGTTCCTATGCTTTTTACAGTGTAGTATAGGCTACTACATGTCACTACAATTATAGTAATAACAATAAAAATGTGCAAAAAAAACAATGACATATTACGCGATGTTAATTATAACTATTCGTGTTTACTCATTTAGGCTATTTGCATGAACACTGTAATGTGAAGTGTGACACAATTACGTAACATGCACACACACACACACACACACACACACAATATTTAATATTCAGTGGAAAAAATGGATTATTAACTGGGTGTGGTGCAAATATAGCATGGTTAAAATTATGAAACTATGAGTACCCTTGTTAATTTTTTTAATGAATGTAATAAGGTTCAACCTGCATTTGCAAACCTAATTACAAGTCTAATTTGGAGTTCATAATATCAATAATACTTGAAAATATTTGATCAAATCTATGCTAAATAAACTGCAGCCATTTAGTTTTTGTGATTTGACCTTTGGTTTCGAATGTTTAGATAAGAAATAAATGACAATGTGCTGATTATGTTTCTCAGGTTCAGATTGTGCTCATCAGAATGTGTGTGAAGGATGCCAGAGACCCATTTCTGATCGATTCCTCATGAGGGTGAACGAGTCTTCATGGCACGAGGAGTGTTTGCAGTGTGCGGTGTGTCAGCAGCCTCTCACCATGAGCTGTTACTCCAGAGATCGGAAACTTTACTGTAAACACGACTACCAACAGTAAGACACGATTTCTTCCTCTTAGATGTGTGTCTGAATCACTTCGACTCTTCTTTCACGAGTAATTCCAGCAGCTGGGTCAGTTTCACCTGTGAAAGACAAGCGCAAAGTTAATTCACTTTTTGATACAGTGTTCAGGTGTGTGTGTGTGTGTGTGTGTGTGTGTGTGTGTGTGTGTGTGTGTGTGTGTGTGTGTGTGTGTGTAAAGGCAATATTTTAAACGGAATATTTATGGTTGTTGTTTTACAAAACATGCCCTATAAACTTTTCACCAAATAGGCCTATTTGTCGCTGGTTGAAATTGGCGACAACATTATTATTATTATTATTATTATTATTATTATTATTATTATTATTATATTACTATTATTATTATTATTTATTTTATTATTTTATTATTATAATATTTATTATTATTTTTATTTTATTATTATTATTATTATTATTATTATATTTATTATTATTATTATTATATTTTTACTATTATTATTATGTATTTTATTATTATTATTATTATTATTATTATTATTATATTTATTATTATTATCATTATATTATTACTATTATTTTTATTTTTATTTTATTATTATTATTATTATATTTATTATTATTATCATTATATTATTACTATTATTTTTATTTTTATTATTATTATTATTATTATTATTATTATGATGATGATTATTATTATATTTATTATTATTATTATTATTATTATTATTAGCCTATATATGTTTGGGAATAGTATGAAAGCAAATAAAATGCATAAAGCATATAATTTAATTTAATACGACTTTTACGTAGCTTGCTTTAAAGCACAATGAGAATCGAAATCATATTAAATTAACACCATAATACGATCATTATGACTAAATGAATTAACTTAAGTAACAAATCAATTATTGATCATTACATTTAAGATCAATAAAGCAATACAAAAAACTGACAACGATCAAACCATTAAAGAACAATAAAAAGAACAATAAAAGTAGTGCTATGATAAAATATTGATGATGATAATAATACAAATAATAATAAAAATAATAATAAGTATTGCTGTTTTTTTTTAATCTTTTATAAAACTTACACGAAGTAGCTTATATGAAAATGAGCTCGCATATGCAAATTGTTAGATGATGAAAAGTGTGTGTTTGTGTTGTAGACTAATGCACAGACAGTGTTTCCAGTCCACTGTGTTTCTAGTTCTTCTGCTCTTTACGCTTGTAAAATGTTTAGACTCTCTTTGTCCAGATCCTTTAAAAATCGCTTCTTCAATCATTGCGACATTATCGCTCCTGCATGAAGTCTGACATTGAGCAATGTGCAACATCACCGTGTCTCATCCGACATTATAGCGAGCGAATGTTCCACTGAATTGCATGGGCATGCGTGCATAACCGAACTATTGCAACTGATTAAACTGGCGCACAATTAAATGAGTTTATTTTAATGGTGTGGTTTGACAGTCTGTCATAGCTTTGCTGTGTGCTGCTGTATTGGTTTTATCCAGAAGCCTTACTTATTGATAATGCCACTGTTTTCAAAAATATAGAATAGCTACCTGTCAATAAAACCCAAACACGTGCAGCTATAGCCTATTAAACAAAACAAAACAAAAACAATGTCCAACGTGTTATAGCAGTTTTTAAAGTTTTGTCTAAAGGTAAATTATACAATTAAAATGTAACAATTAAAATATTTGCTAGATAGCCACACACACAGTAGCATATATCCTAGAGATAAATATTGCACGATTATAGAATGGGCTATATAGGCCTCTATTTGTTTATCCTATTCACACATTAAATTGCACACCCTGTCCATTACTTTACACTGCGCCACACATCCATTCAACTGTAAAAAAGGCTTTAACGGCTTGTTATTTGTAAATCCCTTTTAAAGTAGTATTTATTTGCAATGATGAGGCACTTAACTCTTAATTCACACCCGACCTGCTTTTTATGGCTCTCATTTTAGTGAGATTAACAAGCCCCCTCAGACAGCCGCAGGACGCGCGCGGTGCCCTGTAATTATCCGCGTTTAAATCACGCGAGTCATCTGTTCTTAAATCGCTCTCATTGACAGACTCGTTTGTAATGACTCGAACAGTACAATTAACACAGCCATATTTTATAAAAGAAAAAAAAAAAAAGAAGAAGCAGTATTTATATTAGGCCTGCATCTTAGCCTAATTACATAAGTAGCCTACTAAGTAATACAACAATTATTTAGTAAATAATATATATATATATATATATATATATATATATATATATATATATATATATATATATATATATATATATATATTGGAGAAGATTAGAATGATTGTTTGTCTTATTGTTTACTGTTGTTAATTAATTGTATTTATTTGTATACAAATAACTTATTTTTGGTCATTGCTGTCAATAACAAAATATTAAAGTAACTGGCATTTTAAAGAAAGATATCAAAAGCACACTTTTTGAGCAAAGCATTTAAGTTTGTTAGGTTTAAAATATGATCATCAAAATGTAAACACATCATATTTGCTCACTTTATGGTTGTTACATGTTAGTGGAACATGTCCTCCACAGTTAATGTGACAAATTAGTTATTAATAACTAGTTATATGTGCTTTTGCTGTCCATTGTCTGATATGTTTTGCGTGTGTTTTACTGTCTACATCACAGCAGGCTCATTTTTGAGCTGTCTTGAGGGAACAGACAGTGATGTAATGAGTTTCAAAACAAAATAACACAAACATCCTCCAGTCCTCTGAATATGGCTGTAGTAACCACAACACCGTGCTGCTTAGAATGTTGAGAAAGTACAATTTGACATTTATGTTTGAGCTGAATTGTGTTGTTTGGCGAAAAAGGTTACGTAAACAACTACAATCAGGGATTTGTATCATTCGTGGTTGATTCTCTTTGCTTGACTGAATGCCAGAGATCTTCTCAATTATATTGGATAAGCGTGCACAATTTCGTGTTGATTCCACTTTCAGTTCATGACATGACAAGACACGTTTAAACTTAATATAGTTTAAATATTGTTCTACAGTAACCGAGATCATCACTGTATGTTGTCATTACTGGAAATGTAATTTAAAAAAATATCTATGCTTCTTGAACGTATTTATCTTAAAAATCCATAGACTTAAGATTTTAAGTGTTAATAACTCAAACGATTGAGTACAAAATTTAGGCTTTGGAGAATAATCCCATGCGCTTTAATTATTTAATGATATTTCCTTGGTCAAAAGGAACTTATGTAGGCATTTAAATAGTTGTTATTAAGAATTCATAGCAGGTTTTAACTCTTTTATAGTATTATTACAGTATGTTTATTTTTTGTAGTTGTTGGAAATTAGTTGTACCGTGTGATGTCACCATTCAAGTGATCTCAGTTCTCCTTGTGCATGTGCAACTGAAGTACAGGTGTTTATGCCTTTCTGTGGAGAATTAAGTTTAATTTATGATTAATCAGTTATAATCTTCTTTATTTGAGCTGTGTTATTGTATGATCTAAATTTGAGTCAGTTCAACTGAAATTATTAAGTAGAAACAACAGTATTTAAATAGCAAATCTGAGTCTACTTGCATCATGTTATCTTAACTTAAATAGTTAAGTTACTTCTATATGAACACCAACTTAAGTTCTGGAGACGCCATTGCTCAATTCAATTGAGGGAACGAGTTTACTTAAATCAGTTGAGTAAAGTCAACTTATTTGGGTTTTCAGTGATTTTGGACTTAAGGTTGTACTGCATGTTGTCGGAAAAGGGATCTAGTCAGTGCTGCTAATTCTGTTGATATCTCCATGTACAGTATACAATTGCAATTTTGTAAAATATTTTATTGTATTTTCAGCACAGTATAGCATCCAAATTCAGTATAGCCGGAGCACACATATAATATACCAATTAGGGTGACAGTATGGAAAGTGTTATAGTCATTTATTATAATCTAAATAAACTTGATTTCTCCATGGTGGCTATATTGATATATCTCAAGATGGCGCCTTCGGTGTGTGGAGCTCTCTTGTGTTTTTGTTACTTTTGTTTGTTTGTCATGTTTTTTGTCACTCTATCCCGATCAGTTTCACCAGGGATGAACTGCTGAATATTCGGCAGAGCATACCTGATCATTTTTTTGCCAGTGTTTGATTATTCAGATGTTTTGTTAGACATCTTAGTTGGAGACAGAGCGATGTTCTACAAGTGCTCCAAGAGACGCAAGCGAGGGAAGCGAGCCGGTGCACTTGTGAAGCTTCGTCAACATGGCTGAGTATTCATCTGGCGAATGTCCGCTCCCTCGCCAACAAAACAGATGAACTGCTTCTGCTCACTCAAAAAAATAAGGACTTTTCTAACTCCGCTGCTCTGTGTTTCACGGAAACCAAGGAGTTATTGGAGAAAACGAGAGGTGGTGTAACGTGTTTTTACGTCAACGAAAGTTGGTGTACAGATGTAACAGCATTGAAGAAGATGTACTGTCCTAATTTAGAGGCACTCTTCATCAACTATAAGCCTTTCTACTCACCACAGGAGTTTTCTTCGTTCATTCTGGTGAGTGTTTATATCCCACCACAAGCGTGCGTGTATGCAGCATTGCAACAGCTGGCTGATCACATCACAGACATGGAGCAACAACACTCAGACTCTCTTATCATTATTCTGGGAGATTTTCATAAAGCTAACCTTACCCGTGAACTGGCAAAATACACATCACATGCCCTACCAGAGACAGAAATACACTGGATCACTGCTACACCACTGTAAAGGATACATATCGCTCTGTCCCACGTGCAGCTTTAGGACTCTCTGATCACTGTCTGGTTCATCTTCTCCTGACCTACAAGCAGAAACTAAAATCAGCTAAGCCCGTAGTAAGGTCTGTAAAGAGATGGATCAATGAAGCAGAGCTGGAACTACAAGCCTGCTTTGACTGCACTGATTGGAGTGTTGCCTGGATGAGCTCACAGATACTGTGACATCATATATCAGTTTCTGTGAAGATATGTGCATCCTTATTAGGACATTTTTATCATTCAATAACAATAAACCATGGTTTACAGGAAAACTCAGACAGCTTTGTCATGCCAAAGAGGATGCTTACAGAAGTGGGGATAAAACATTGAACAACCAGGCCAGGAAGTTCAAGACAACTCCCCCTCACTCTGTAGAGAGTCAACTAATGGCTGATGAACTCAATGTGTTTTACTGCAGGTTTGAAAAGCCCAGTCTCACACCCTTCCCCCGCTCTGATCTTCACTTCACACACACACCAACACCTCCTGGAACCCCCTCATCCCCCCTCCTGCTACTCAATCTGCACTTATGATCTGTGAAGAGGATGTGTGTCAGGTCTTTCGGAAACAAAATACTAGGAAAGCTTCAGGCCCAGGCAGTGTTTTACCTGTCTGAGTGTCTGCGCTGACCAACTGGCCCCCGTCTTCACACAGATCTTCAATAGATGACTGGAGCAGTGTGAAGTTCCCTGCTGCTTCAAACGCTCCATCATCATTCCGGTCCCCAAAAATACTAAAATTATAGGACTTAATGACTACAGACCTTTCGCTTTCAAATCTGTGGTCATGAAGTTGTTTGAGAGACTGGTTTTGGCCTACCTGAAGGACATCACTGGACCCCTGCTGGGCCCCCTTCAGTTTGCTTACCGAGCAAGCAGATCTGTCGATGATGCTGTCAATAAGGGACTGCATTATATCCTGCAACACCTCGACAGACCTGGGACTTATGCAAGGATCCTATTTGTGGACTTCAGTTCAGCCTTCAATACCATCATGCCTGATCTTCTCTCAACCAAACTGACCCAGGTCTCCGTGCCCACCCCAATCTGTCGATGGATCACCAGTTTTCTGACAGATAGGCAACAGTTAGTGAGACTGGGGAAACTCACATCCGGGAGCCTCACTATTAGCACTGGTGCTCCTCAGGGATGCTTTCTCTCTCCAATGTACATGAATGACTGCACTGCAAAAGACCCCACTGTCAAGCTCCTGAAGTTTGCAGATGACACCACGGTCATCGGCCTCATCCGCGACAGTGATGAGTCTGCATACAAATGGGAGGTTGATCAGCTGCCTGTCTGGTGCAGTCACAACAACCTTGAGCTGAACACACTTGAAACAGTGGAGGTGATAGTGGACTTCAGGAGAAATAACTGTCCTGTGTACATCTATAACTGTCTGGTTTGGTTCAGTCATCAAATCAGACAGAAGGAAACTACAACGGACAGTCAGGACAGCTGAGAGGAATATTGGTGCCCCCCCTGCCCACCCTCCAAGACCTGTACGTCTCCAGAGTGAGGAAACATGCAGGTAGAATCACTCTGGACCCCACACACCCTGCCCACTCCCTCTTTGAACTGTTGCCCTCTGGCCAGCGCTACAGAGCACTGAGTGCCAGGACATCCAGGCACAAGAACAGTTTTTACCCTCAGGTCATTTTCCTCATGAACAATTAAACTGCCTCAGGACTTCCCCATAGTGAAATAATGTAAATACATATCTCATGTACATATGTAAATTCACATATTATTCAATAACTGTACATACCCCTACCTTGCACATGCATTACCACTTGCACATGTACATGTTATATGTCCTACTATTTGTATGTCTGTTTATACTCTTACCTTGTTTAATATTCTGTCTCACTGTAATGTTCTGTGTGCACTTGTTTCTACTAGCACCAAAAAAAAAAAAAAAATTTTCTTGTGTACATGAGAACACTTGGCAATAAAGCTCATTCTGATTCTGATTGCTTTAAAAGTAAAAAAATAAAAATTGATGCTGGGAAATATTCAGCATGCACAATTTGGTGCCCACAAGAACTGCTCTTAAGAACAATTTTTCCATAAATTCTGATATGGCAGGAAACCAATCCCAGAGGGATGCTAAACAGTGCTATAGCCCTCTATATGTAAGAGAAAATTTTTGCCACTTTACAAACATTGGTGGACCCTTAGGAAACATATCCACAACGCTTTTTTTTCTTCTTGACTTTGAGTTCAATGCATTAAACTATTTTGGCACTTTCAATGTAAAATGAAGAGGTTTCGATTTTGTAATATTGCACTGCTTGCATGCACTGGCTGGATGTTTTGGTAAATTCTAGCTGCCGCGTTCAGTTATGAGTTATTGAGAAAAGTATTTCTCTACCCCGCTGCTATAAGAGTCTGAACCCTGATCTTCAGGATAGAGTTCTCTCTTCTTTTTCTCTTCAGATTCTGATTCAGTTCAGTTTACAGAAACAACAAACACGTTTATTAGCCCTTCAGAAACGATGTGGGAATCAGATTTTTTTATCTTCTATGGCCCATTCCTGGATTTTTTTTATTTATTTTTTTAAATATCAAGCCAAGTTGCTTCTGCAGACAAATATTGATAGATGTTTCTATATTGTTAAATGTCTAAATATAATATAAAGGCCACTGTAATGGCTAAAGCATAAACACTGTAATACAAATGTTAAATAAGTGTTTATGTAATTGATAGCCTCTGTTACAGCAGATTTTTATTTTTTAAGTTATATCATATCACACATTTTTGTCGTAACTACACTTACTTTGTGATTATGCACATTTTGCCGTCATGCATCACGTTCGACCAGGCAAGTATGAAACCTGTTTGGCTCTCTCTTTTTTTTTTTCTTCTTTGAGGTCTTGTGAAGTAAACACTAGTAAATTCTGACCGCATGTAAAGTCAGTATAGATGCTTTAATGACTTGTTATTTCACTCGCTGTGCTGCCCTCCAGCTCTCGATGTGAATCAGTGTTAGTACGTTATTGTAGTTTTGGGACGTTTCAAAATTCAGGTTTAAACTTGCACTCCACTGAACTCAGTTAACTGAAGTATCAATAACAAAAGAAATGTATTCGAAACACCTCAAGTAAAAAGGATCTTGAATGAACAAGTATTTAAAGAAACATAACAGTGCATGATGATACTTAGCATTCATTGCTACGTTCATTGAACAGGAACTGCTCTACTTATTAGAGCAAAGCACTCATATTATCTCATTTTCATCTATAGTATCAGATTAACAAAGCAGATGAGTGGTATTTTAGGAATGTATGGATACTACACCATAATTGTAATCCTTGGCAGTATTATTTACAATATGTGGCCATTGAGTGTGCAGGTGAGTCTTACAGCCTGTGAATGGAATAATAGATTTATGAGAGAACAGACAGGAGCTGAGTGTATGTGTGTTTGTGCGTGTGTTTGTGTGTGTGTGTGTGTGTGTTTGGGTGTGTGTGTTTGTGTGTATGTGTGGGTGTTTGTGTGTGTGGGTGTGGGCAGATTTAAGTGGTTTATGAGGACTTTTTTTTTTAGGTTACAAACTGGTAATTACAAGGGTATTATTCTATAAATGTGGTTTATGAGGACATTTCTAGTGTCCCCATAATTCAAATCACTTCAAAAACATACTAAACGATGTTTTATTGAAAATGTAAAAATGCAGAACGTTTTTTATGAGGGTTAGGTTTAGGGGTAGGGTTAGGGTTAGGGGATAGAATCTATAGTTCATACAGTATAAAAATCATTATGTCTATGGAGAGTCCTCATAATGATAGCTGCACCAACATGTGTGTGTGTGTGTGTGTGTGTGTGTGTTTTTGTGTGTGTGTCTTTGTGTGTGTGTGTGTGTGTGTGTTTGTGTGTGTGTCTTTGTGTGTGTGTGTTTGTGTGTGTGTGTGTGTTTGTGTATGTGCGTGTGTTTGTGTATGTGCATGTGTTTGTGTATGTGTGTGTGTGTGTGTGTGTGTGTGTGTGTGTGTGTGTGTGTGTGTTTGTGTGTGTGTGTGTGTGTGTGTTTGTGTAGGCAGGTTTAAGTGGTTTATGAGGACATTTCTAGTGTCCCCATAATTTAAATGTGTGTGTGTGTGTGTGTGTGTGTGTGATCGTTCTCTGCATGCTGTGGCCTCATTTAAGAGAAAGTGTGAAATACAAACTCAAAAACCTCTCAGTATCTTTCTGTCTTTCTTTCTTTCTTAGATTATTTTTCTTTCTTTCTTTCTTATGTTCTTTTTTCTTTTTTCATTCATTCTTTCATTCTTCATTTTTTCTTCTTTCTTACATAATTTTTCTTTTTTCTTTTTTCTTTTTTCATTCTTTCGTTCTTTCTTTCTCTCTTTCTTTCTTACATAATTTTTTCTTTTTTCTTTTTTCTTTTTTCTTTTTTCATTCTTTCGTTCTTTCTTTCTCTCTTTCTTTCTTACATAATTTTTTATTTCGTTCTTTCTTGCGTTCTTTTTTCTTTTTAATTCTTTCTTCATTCTTTTTTCTTCTTTCTTTCTTTCTTTCTTGATTTTAAAATTAACCTCATTGTTAACAATTAAAATGTATATTATGTTTAACAATACAATACATGTACTTTTATGATAAACTATTGTTAAAATTATGTTAAAAAAACGTTCATTTGGTGTTGAAGTCACAGTGCGACCCATCACATTTCCCGTCACTATATTTTACTGAACTATATTTTACTGAAATATTTATGATTCTTCTTTTTAAAATCAATTTTGTACATTGAGGTGTGTTACATTTTATGTTGTTTAGTTTTGCATAATTTTAGTGCCACGTGTGTTGCCCTGAGCTGTGAATTTGAAGGAATATTCCTGGTTCAATACAAGTTAAGCTCAATTGACAGCATTTGTTGCATAATTTTTGTTAATATATATATATATATATATATATATATATTGACTTGTCTCTCCTTTTCTTTAAAAAAAAAAAAAGTGAGTTACAGTGAGGCACTAACAATGGAAGTGGAAGGCCAATCTGATTTTAGCGTGATAAAATTGCTTACTAACCTTTTCTGTGTAAAGTTAAACTAATTTTACAACTTTGTTGCCATGATGACACATTGTTGAAAAACCCTAAAACGACCGTAAAAAACAACTTTACAGCTCAAATTAAACCCACGTTTTATTTGAAGAATTAATATAAGTGCTTTTATAAAATTATAAGCTTCACATTTCTGCCTTTAAACCCTCCAAATATTGGCCTCATTTACTTCCATTGTAAGTGCCTCACTGTAACCTCAATTTTTGCTTCCTTTTTTAAAGAAAAGTAGGGACGAGTCAAAATACATTTTTGTGGTTATCAACATTATGCCAAAAATGCTGTCGATTGAGCTTAACTAGTATTGAACCTGGAATATGTTTTAACATAATTTTTTTTACAGTGTATCTACTTAAAATTTAGATTTGTGGTGTTTTTCGATGGAAGTTTTGCTGGATGTCTTCATAGCAGTTTAGGCTTTCTACATCTCTCTCTCTCTCTCTCTCTGTTTCTGGGCTGGAATGTTTTATCAAACATCACCTCTCGCTGCTGCTGTCACCCAGCTGTGAAGAGAGGTTGGCATGACTCTGTCAAGTGCTTCCACCCAGGTGCTGTGTACCTGCAGACCTGCTCTCACACCCTCGTCACACATTCTAGCCCTGCATGGGAAGTAGGGCGCAGCCTAGCGTGCGGTAAATTTCACTTTGCTTCATACAGATCATTTGAGGAGAGAAAGATTGTCGTGAATATGTGAGAGTCTACAAACATGCAAACACACACGGCATCTCACCAGCAGGTCAATCTAGCACATTTCCTATGATGACACAAAAACCCTAGCAATCTCACATGTGTCTCCCCAAGAGTTTCAGAAGAGATCTCAATAATGACTCAAACTGTGCTCAGATTTGCCAAGATACTACAGTCTGCCATCAGACAAACATTTCTCACTCAACTCTCCAAAGTGTAAATGATCTGAGGGAGTATACATTGTATCAGTGTGTGGTTTACCTGGGAATCGAACCTATGATCTTGGCATTGCTAGTGCCATGCTCTTCCAGATGAGCTGGTAAATAACTTAAACCCTCCTGTTATGTTCGGGTCATTTTTTGACTTGTTAAAAGCAGTGGAAAAACGTCTTAATCTTGTATTTGGCAAAAATGCCTTTGCATTCTCCACAACAATGAATAAACGAATAAATAAAAGAAATAAATTACATTTATTTGTATTATACTTGTTTATATTTATGCAGTGTCAGGGTGTTTTGGGTGGTTACAAGGATGTTGCTTACAGGTGGTGTCTGGGGCATTACTGGATGGTTGCTTACAGGCAGGACCGTGGGGTGAAAGGTGGTAATGATTCTAGGGGCCCAAATGTCCAGGGGGGTGCACAACAAATTTGAAACTGTATTATTTTAATAGGTAAGGGGTCCAGAGCAATATATAGTAAGGGGGCCCAGAATTTCTTGCAACAGCCCTGCTTACAGGCCAAAAAACCTTTTCAATGGAAGTCTATTGGATATTCACCCATTTATATTCTGATTTAAAAATCTTTTAGAATATAAACCATGATTCTGTATTTATTTCAAACAGATACAATGTGTAAATATTCCAATTATCAGCTTTTTCACTCAAAATGAAGAGCAGTACCACCACTGACATATAGGTGGTGCTCTTAACAGATGAAATGCTACTCTAAAAGCTTGTGTTAAGTGTGAAAAACAAATGTCATATATGCATGAAAAAAATGTTATTTGTTCATGCATATAATCCAAAATGGAGGTGTGCTGTATATCTACTGTACTCCTCTGGGTCTTTTTTGACCAGAACAGAGCGGTTGTAAAAGTAACATCTGCCACTAAGTTGACGCTTCAATGAAATATAACTGAGAGCTCCATAAAATCTCTGAAAGAGCAACTTCTGAGCAATAAAATTCTCCTTTTAGGCCCGCCGAACTGCTTGAGTTCCCCTCCTTTTCTCTGCACCACCCAGATGCTCTCGGTTTTTCTTGTGGTCTGTTGTGTCTATAATGGGATTAGCGGTATGACCCCCGTGTTTCCGCCCCGGCTGTAGAGTTGAGCCCCACACTTTTATCACTCACTGTGACACGGAGCTCCCCTGTCGCTTTGTACCCACCGGAAGCCGTTCCTCTAATCCACTTATTCGTGTGGAGAATGAGCACTAAGAAAGAGACGACGGAACAATATGGAACTGAAGGTGAGGGACTCTGTAAAAGCCTCCCAGCAGTTCTGTTCCTTAACAAATAAGAGAACATGAGATTGATATTATGATGCTTAAGAAAAATTATTCTGTTGTGTATTTAATTTGTCATGCCTTTTGACTTCCTCCGTTTGGTGATGGTAGTGGCACAGAAAATGTACACTTCCCCTTTAAAGGTTAAAACATTGTAGATTTCATAATACAGTTATCTTCTGATGTGTTTAATGAACTTGTAATTTGGTTGTATTTTGATGAGAAAATTATTTTCATTTAAGTATTAGATTAACATTATTGTTAATCGTCGTGGTATGGGTAGCTCAGTGAGTATTGAAGCTGACTACCACCCCTGGAGTCGCAAGTTCAAATCCAGGGCGTGCTGAGTGACAGCCTGATCTCCTAAGCAACGGTTGCTAGGGAGGGTAGAGTCACATGGGGTAACCTCCTCGTGGTCACGATTAAGTGGTTCTCGCTCTCAATGGGGCGCGTGGTAAGTTGTGCGTGGATCACGGAGAGTAGCATGAGCCTCCACATGCTGTGAGTCTCCACGGTGTCATACGCAGCGAGCCACTTGATAAGATGCGCAGATTGACAGTCTCAGAAGCGGAGGCAACTGAGACTTGTCCTCCGCCACCCAGATTGGGGTGTAACCATGCCACCACGAGGACTTAGTAAGTAGTGGGAATTGGGCATTCCAAAATTGGGGAGAAAAGTGGGTAAAAAAAACATTACTGTCAATCTTCCTGTTACTTTTTACATCTTTCGTCACAATAGCGTCATGCATGTTAGCTTGCTTACTGCTAACAAGCGTGTTGCATTATGTATGTTAGCGTGCTAAATTTGCGCTTAAATGAGTAAACAGCAATCAAGCAAACTAATGTAATTCATACAGTACAATCATTAAACATATCTGACCATAGATGTTCTACTTACTCCCATTTTCTCTGTCCTTGTTAACAACACATGCTAACATACCGAAGGCATTACAGAATCAACCAAAAAGTGGTGTGCATAATCTGCCAATGTTTTACTGTGAGGTTTGTTAAGATGTATTTTTATTCAGTTGTATAGTGTAATCAAACAGAACTTTTATACCTGTTTTGTTTATCCATTGTTGGCCGTCAGTTGCATCCAGTGGTGGGATTTTTGCATTTTTAATGTCCTTATGTCTTGCACAGAAATTCTCAGCTCACAGTCTGCCTTACCTTTTATGACTTTCATTAAGTTACCATTATTTATGTTAGCTTGCTTTCTACTAACGTGCGTGTTGCATTACAGTATGTTAGCATGCTAACTGTGGTTGTAAATTTGAGTAAACAGCAATCAAACAAACTATCGTAATTCATACAGTACAATCATTAAAAATATCTGACTGTATAGTTGTTCTAGCTACTTCCATAGCTGCTTCTGTGTTTTTGCTAACAACACATGCTAACATCCAAAGGCTTTATAAAATCATTATAGAAAAGAAATAGTTTAGTTAGATCACATCCATACTAATACATTTTCGATTGAAAGTGCATTAATTTTGCGATGTTTACAACTCTCATTCACACTGCAACAGCATTTTGCTTCTCCAAAAATGTAGACTTTTGAAAACGCTGTCCATAACTGCATACTGAAAATGATAATGTTAGGAAACTGAAAACAGAGTTTCCAACAAAGAAATATTAGTGTGGACATGGCCTTAGTGTTCATATATTGCAGACCTATTTTGTTATTCATTGTTGGTCTTTAGATAAATTCAGCAGTGAGATCTTTGCGTTTTTTTCTGTCCTTCTGGCGTATAAATCGATATTGGAGCAGGTGGATTCCAGCATCCAGGGGCCTTCATATACTCAGCCAAGTGCAGTTTTGGAAGTGTGTTAAACAGATGGACTGAGACGAAGCTCATTATCTTGAGTTTAGGTGCATAACAGACTCGCCTGGTATTGACGTCCAATGGGTCAGAGCTAATGTGTGGAGAGCAGGTGGTCTGCAGGAGAACCCCCTCCTCCCATCTCTTCCACATTCCATTAGATCTGTGATCTAACCGCATGATTTAAGGTTTCATTCATGTCTGTAGCACAAACGGGAGGAGTTACACATTGGGTTTAATTCTTAGGGTTAGGGGTTTGTCAAATCTCTAATCCTAACCATGAGCAATAGCAATAGTGATGGTTACCTTATGAAGGACAACAAATTACACCTCAATTTGCTTAGTTTTTTCCAACATAACATTTGTATTTCTCACCCTGTCAGGAAGTAGTTTAATCGCTATACATGTGTTGCTTCTGACTCGTTACTTTACTTTTTACTCCAAATTACTCATCTAGCTATAAACAAACTCAACAGTTTTCCAAACATTACATTTTGGATGCAGGAACATGAAAATGGCCAGTTTCTTAACGTGAGTAAAACATTATTGAGGTTTGCATAACATTCCTGAAAATGTTCTTCGGGGGCCTGGGTAGCTCAGTGGTAAAATACACTGGCTACCACCCCTGGAGTTCGCTAGCTCGCTAGTTTGAATCCCAGGGCATGCTGAGTGACTCCAGCCAGGTCTCCTGAGCAACCAAATTGACCCGGTTGCTAGGGAGGGTAGAGTCACATGGGGTAACCTCCTCGTGGTCGCTACAATGTGGTTTGTTCTCGGTGGGGCACGTGGTGAGTTGGGCGTGGTTGCCGTGGTGGATGGCGTGAAGCCTCCACACACGCTATGTCTCCGTGGCAACACGCTCAACAAGCCACGTGATAAGATGCGTGGGTTGGCGGTCTCAGACGCGGAGGCAACTGGGATTCATCCTCCGCCACCCGGATTGAGTTGAATCACTACGCGACCACGAGGACTTAAAAGCACATTGGGAATTGGGCATTCCAAATTGGGAGAAAAAGGGGAAAAATCCCCCCCTAAAAAATAATTTTTTCTTCAAACCTTCTGAGAACTTTTATTGAATACTAATAACATTATAAGGATGTTCCAATAATGTTTTAAACAGTTTTGTTGATAACCTTTACATAACATTACTCAAAGTTGTTGGAACGTTCCACATTAGGTGGAACAACAATTATTTCATCCCATCTTTTAGACATTTCTATATTTGTCCCCTCACTTCTTGGGTGATAATCAGTACCTTTGTGTATATCCGTGTCATGTGTCCGTAACTCTTCCAATCATTCTTACGCACCCTTAAACTTGAGATATGGATAGCTAGAGATGCTCTGCTTTACTCTGATCTTAGCAATCTGATGTCATGAAAAGTTCATTTAAAGAGGTCAGCCTCAGATCAGTTTGAAAATCTCAAGCCTTTTAAATAGTAGTCGTTTTTGCCTGCTCTTCAAACCCCCCATTACTCTTCTGCAAATGAGAAGGCAAGCAGGGGTGCCACATTGTAAAAAGCAAGCACTCAGTTTTATTAGAAACCACAAGATCTACTGTGCTCGCTGTCTGTCAAAGGGATCAGCCCGTCCAGGGGCGTGTATCCGGGTGTAAATCCAGGATCCCCGCCACAGCAGGCTGCCAGGACCTCTAAACACGCTTCAGCTCCTTCAGTTTGTGGACAAGGGGGTTGGAGGCGCAAGCGAATTCTGGAGAAACCGTGTGGCAGTGAATGACGAATGCAGCTTTCCCCAGAGGAACCTTTTATTGGTCAGAGGTTACTCTTTCATTGTTCCAAAGTTCTCAGTTATGTTTCATTTAAACATCAACTTAGTCTCAGAAATTTCTCGTCCAATCTGGAGAAAGAAAAATGGACACAAATGAGACAATTGTTGAAACACAGTAAGACTATAGAGCTATAAAGTTATTGTAGAAACAAGTTTAGCTTAATTGACAGCATTAGTGGCAGAATGTTGAACATCGAAAAAAATTATTTAGACTCTTCCCTCAATAATTAAAAAAGTGAGGCACTTTAAATGGAAGTGAATGGGGCCAGTCTAAAAACATAAAAATACACACGGTTTCAAAAGTATAGCCATAAGACATAAACATTATGTGTGTTAACATGATTTTAGTGTAAAATAATCATTAACAAACCATATTTGTGTAGGTTATTTCCAATACTGTGACTCTGTTGCCATGACGACATAACACCGGCGAACACTATAAGCGATTATATCACATTAATATCATGTTAACAGGTTTTAATGTTTATGGACTGGCCCCATTCACTTCCACTGTAAGTGCCTAACTGTAAATGCGATTTTTGCTTAAATGAGGGACCAGTTGTAATTATTTTCTGTGGTAATCAACATTATGCTACAAATGCTTTCGATTGAGCTTAACTTGTATTGAACCCAGAAAATTCCTTTAGCAAAACTCTCCTTTTAATCCCATTGCTGCCAACTGAGACATATACAGTCATTTGTGATTTTTCTTTCCTATGTGTCTCTATGATCGTCCACCCCTCTCCCTCCGCCGGTAAAAAAAAAAAGAACAACTCTCTGTGAAAACTGTTTTGTGGATCGAGTTTCAGCCTCTCGTGCCCAGACCCACGCAATGTTCTCCTCTCCTCCCTTGCTCCTTCACTCCTTTAGCTTAAGATGATTTGTCAACTGGGTTCTCTGACCCTTAAGGAGCTTCAAACAGAAGAAGGTGGGAGGGTTTCGGATGGTTTTCTCCAGAGTTGGAGGCGTGCATGTGAGCGCTGTTTGGATTACAGAGCTGGAGGTGATGACAGTCGGGAGTACGCCGTTAAGAGCATGCGGCATGCCGACAGATTTCAGGCCCCGAAGAGAACCTCCGCTCCACACTTCTCCATCAAACCTCAGGCATTCACTTCACTTTAAAATGCACAAAATGAGATCTCTTCATGATATTATAGGGGTGTCCTGATACCATTTTTTTGGAGACCAAGTATGAGTACCGATACTTTTCGGTTCTCACCGATACTGACACCTGTTTTTTTGTTTTATTTATTTTTTGTAATGTTGTAGTTTTCAAATACAATCCTGTGAGACTGATGATTTGAGGGCAGTGTTTTTGAATCCAATCCATATGAAACATTGGAGTTACTTTTGTCAAATAAAGTGCTGCACAATAGAGCATCACAGATGTGAGATATTGCTTAAATATATTATTATTATAACAGTGAATATTACATAACTATACAGTAGTGATATATGTATGTGGAGTTTTTGGCGGAAAACCGAGTGAAGTCCTTTCAGTTTGTATGTTTTTGACGACAGCTGGACTGTTATTGTATGAACATGCACTTCACGGATGGCTTTAAATGTTGCACACAGTCTCTGTTGTTTTATATCAGCGTCTCCCGCTGAACGCGTTTACATGCTAAAACATCAACAAAACCGACCTCCCTACCCTAAACCTTAAACCTAAACCTAACCGATAGTGTCACAGAAAGCAAATACAACATGAAAAACGTGATTGCTGAAGCAACCATGGCAATTTGTGGTGCTTTTATGAAACTTTCGGCTCACATGTCAACCCTTCAGGAATCATATCGCGGTCCTTTGCATCGCAAGTGCAAATGCTATCAGTTGAGCTACCGTGCAATTTGATCACACTCAAAAAAGCTTATGAATTTAGTTGGTTATGTAATGCAAACATTAAAATGTATCGCCTTACAATGCGCTAGATTTAAAGTGATTTGATATCATAAATAGCATTGTGAGAGGAGCAGGGCGAAAAGTAAGTGTTTCTTAATTGATAATCTGCTGTTTTATTTCCACAATCAGCATGCGATGACACTAGCAACCCATTTTACTTTCATAATGTGGCATATGTTCGTGTGAATACATTCATTGAGAATAAATGTTGGATAGGACTTGATTTTATACATCGGGAATTGATTGAATTGTGAAAACAAGTTCCCCTTTAATTAACTTATGCCAGCTTGTGCCAAGGCCCCTTAGTCTTTTACAGATCTGTTGGTTTTGCTTGCACTTTCTATGGTCTGTGATTAATCGTCATACTCCACGATTCCTGTTGCACAAGATGGGGAGTTACACTTGCGGGCTAAATCTTGTTGATTTAGGGGCATTTGGCACACACATCTCCCCATTCTCCATGACCTTAACACACCTCAGAGTGTTTGGTGTGTGTGTGTGTGTGTGTGTGTGTGTGAGGGGATTGCCTGGTACCAGTCACCAGTTCAAAGTAGGCCATGTCTTCCTCCTCACTGGGCCAGAAATAGCCTGTAACTTCCCTCTGCTAAATTTGAAGGTTGTGCGTCAAAACTGATACAAGCAATCGAAAGTGAGTGGACGTCATTTTCTCTTTTCTGACACTAGCCCGCATCTGAGTAAACCTCTTTACCCATTGCTACAGAACAGTTTGAACACATACATGATAACATGACTCACCGAGGCACTGCTTTCAATTCATCACGAATACTAGCGTGCTAACTGCTAGCATGTGGATAAGCTATCGAGTTTGTTAGCAACAAAATGCTAACTATGTTGACTAAGTATTATGCTGGAACACATCAACAAACAAAAACTCCATGTTCTGT
Organism: Myxocyprinus asiaticus; assembly: GCF_019703515.2. NCBI lineage: Eukaryota > Metazoa > Chordata > Actinopteri > Cypriniformes > Catostomidae > Myxocyprinus > Myxocyprinus asiaticus. The sequence goes on along the minus strand of NC_059346.1, from coordinate 3,973,233 downwards.
GAGGAACTTTACATACTGTTGTAACTGAATTAATTTTAGTAAATTTATTTGTTCGTATGGTTCATTTAAACAAACCGATTCAAAAAATGAGTCACTGACTGCCCCAAATAGTTTCAATGTAGCTAGCTAAATTTGATCAGTAGCTTGTTGTGTAGCTAACTACTTTTTCAAAAGATTAGCGAGCTTGACTTTAGTTGAACTACTTTAAATTATTAAAGGAATATTCCTGATTCAATACAAGTTAAGCTCGACAGCATTTGTGGCGTAATATTGAATACCACAAAAAATTATTTTGTTTTTAAAAAATGGGGTTTTAATGGGGTTTTGGACACTTTTCTGCTGGTAAGGCTGGGAGATCTGCTATCCAACCAGCTAGACCAGCTGAAGTCTAACTTGGCCAGCAGGCTGGTTTAGCTAAGATCAGCATGCAAACCAGTATTAGCTGGTTTCAGCTTTTTTTCAGCAGGGGTGAAGTTTAGCAAGTTTACTGTCAAAGTAGCTTCCCCAACATTGTTCCTGTTGTTTGATTAACAAAGAAGCTAGAAAAGAAATACTATATCAACAACAACAAACAAACCAATTAAATTCTCAGCTTCAGACAACAAGCCCACGGATCGCCCACAGTCTGTGTTCTAACTGTCTGATGCTTTTAGCAAAAAAAAATGGAAAATGCTTTCTCGATCAACTGGTTCAATGGAACTTCCACAATTGACACACTTTTTGAGGACAAAATAATCCTAGAATTTGCATATGTTTGCCAGGTTAGTGGCATCAAATATTTTAAAGATATTCAGAGTTTTGTTTGAGGCACGTAGCAGAAAGTAAAGTGGACATCCACGAGCAGAGCTGCATTCTCTGCTTTGTTTACTTAGTTATGTCTGTGAAATTCTCTATAATGATGTATTTTGTGTTGTGCTTAGACTCTACACATTTTCAGCTATTCTCCCGTGTGTTTTCAGTGCAATCCCTCGCGGAAACTTGCGAGCCATTATAGAAATGATCATGTATGATACGTTTCTTATAACCCTGCCCTTATAACACCCACGTAATGACAAAACCGACTGTGACTGGTCACTTTACATGTCAGTTAGATGGCTTTTCCTGTTTAAATGGGTAGTGTTTGGTCAAATGAAGCGGCTATAGACCCCAGAACTATGCCGCAGTCATAGGCCGGACTACGTGAGACTAACACCGACCCATATAGCTTCCCTAAGTAGTTAGTTGGGCTACTTTTTATTAGTAGCTTGTTTTTCAAAATTGTAGTAGCTTGACTGTTGTTGAACAACTATAAATTATGAGTAAGGTTCCTGCTGAAAAAATAAATATATATATTTTTTAAACCAGACTAAGCTGGATTGCTGGTCAGGCTGGTCTGGTTTGTTGGTTTTAGAGGGGTTTTGACACTTTTCCACTGATCAGGCTTTGAGACCTGCTCGCTGACCAGCTAAAGCAGATAAAGACCAGTTTGGTCATGCTGGGAGACTAGACCAGTTTAAACCAGCTAAGACCAGCAAACCAGCACTGGCTGGTTTAAGTTATTGTTTTTGATTAGCTAAGAAGCTAGAAGAGAAGTGATTGAACAACAACATCATAAACAAAGCTTAGCTTTTTAAACTTTAAACTCTTGGTCTTTGCCTCACAGCTCATAAAATCATCATTCACTAAGGCTGAAGTCGAGCTTGGCCAGCAGGCTGCTTCAACTAAGACCAGCAAACCAGCTTTGGCTTTTTTCAGCAGGGTTCTAGCTCGACAAGTTATAGTTTCAAAGTAGCTTCCCCAACACTGTACCTGTTGTTTGATTAGCTAAGAAGCTAAAAAGAAAAGACCGAAGAACATCAACAACAGAACGTAGCTTTTAGCTTAGCTTTGCCTCTTGTTCTTTGCCCCACAGATTATAAAACCTCCATTCCCTTAGGCTGTAGGCACTTTGCTCCTCAAAGAAAGCTGTTGGAGACCAGTCATAGCTCCATCCTTCTCCAACTGTGGTGCTAGCTGCTTGTCACCACACCCTGCTGGCAGAGGTCACCCAGGCTCTCCAGCCGCCACGGGCCCTGGTTGGGTTTGTCTCGACTCTGCAGTGGGTCCATGCTGGAGGTCTAACAGAAGAAAGCAACACAGGCTCTAGTCTGTAACCTGAGCCCTGCTCTAACCTTCTTCTCCCAGCGGGGGCTTCAGCATCGAGCTTTGACAGAGGAGGATAGAGGCACTTTGGGGGAGATGTGCGGAGACCTGCCACTGTGCGTGGCGCCTGTATGATGCTCGAGGGCTGATCTGGGGTCTGTGCGCCAGAGACATCGTGCGAGGGGCAAGCGTGCACATGGTTTGGGTCAGTTGCTTCCCACTAACCATACCAGCAGCTTCCACATCAAAGCATCGGCATTAGCTATGTCATCCCACACGGATGAATCTCACGAAAACTGTCAAGAACATATCCGAGTCATAAGTCTCTTTTCCACCATCGAGCCGAACGGTTCTGAGCACAGTGAGGAATGGATACAGTAGCTTTTCCACCTGGGCACGATTCGGCACCATTAGAAACCGTTTTCGGCCCAAATTCTCAACACGGTTAGACAACAGTGCTCAACTGTGCTGGTGGAATGCCTGTAGTGATGTCGCGACTCACGATTGGTCACTTGTCAGTTGCCAAGGTTACTCGTTTTTTCTCTGTAGCTGGCCAAGCGCACTATTTGGGCAAAGTAAACACACTTCTCACACAGTCCTTAAACTCTTGCATTACCAACGTAACGACTGACGTATTTCTCGTTTACATTCGAAGTCTGTTTTCAGCACCACAGTGGAAAAAAAATCCGTAACCATGCTGGCTGGCCCGGATCAGCACTGAATAGAACGGTTTCTCAACGAGAACAGTTCCGCACGATGGTGGAAAAGAGGCTATATGTCACCCAAAAATAGAAAGAAAGTAATACTGTAAGAAATTATATTCTATATCATATTTATCAGTTATATTATGGAGATTTTTTGATATTGTAAAAATAATATAATTGGTCCTAAAAAGGCTTTTTTTTCTTTATTCACATATATATATAGAGAGAGAGAGAGAGAGAGAATTCTAATTTAACTAATCAGATCTAATTGGTTCTTATCGCAGACTTCATTAATTGTATCAGTGATAATTTTATGCAGTTGATTCACTAGAACAAATAACCTTTTTTTTGACTGAATAAACATTTACATAACATTTTTTACATAAACAGCACCGTTTTGACAGTGCGGTTCAACTTTGCTCCCAAAGACGGATAATTCAATTTCCTTTTGTTATTGTTTTTATGCTGATACAGTATCCAGTTACTTCCTTGTCTTGTGTCTCCCAAAAATATTTTCTTTTGACCTCGCCGTAGTTTGTAGCCTCTGCCCCTCGCGGTGGCCTCTTTGGTCTTCTTCATTCCCAGATTTATGCTGTTGTTCTTAAGTGCTTTCTTATAATTAAAGACCATAGTAAATTTGATACTGTTCCATTCTTAAGCACTGTATCACAAGCTCAGTATTAAAGTGTGGTACTTTCATTTTAGGTTTGGAAGGTCTTTTTATAATTTTTTATTTTATTTATTTTTTTATAGAGTATTGTTTTAGCTGAGTGTCAGTGGTTAGTTTGATTCAGCATACTTGTTCATAGTAAAGTACAAACTTATCCCACCCTCATATTTCAGAATTGAGTCTCATTAAACCTGTCAAGAACATCTGACATTCTGGTCATTTTCACCCCAAAATCAATACACATAAAAATAATAAATGAATAAAGAAAAAAATAATTTTGCATAAAGAAAATGAATTAACATTCTTAAAGTTGTTTCTAATAAGATTCTCATTAATGATTCTTAGTTAAAATGCATATGACCAGCAAGTCAGCATAATTAACAAATACTACCATAATGTATAAATAATTTATATATTATAGTATGTTATATTATTATTAGTATAAGTATTAATATTGATACTCCTATTAATGCTTTTTGCATTACAGTAATGAGAATTTAAAGGAAAAAATTGATTTATTGCATGAAAATAATGGCATAACGCAAAAAATCTTAATGATCCTAAAAAAGGCTTTTTCTTTTTCTTTTTGCAAAATATGATTTCTTATGTCTTTCTTTTGATTTTGGGGTGAAATATGTCCCTTGAAAGATTTAGTGACATCCACCCAAGTACTGTGTGTGTGTGTGTGTGTGTGTGTGTGTGTGTGTGTGTGTGTGTGTGTGTAAGCTGGCAGCACTAGGGTGAGAACAATGTTTGTGCCTCAATAAGTCGGGTTATATAGTAGGAGTGTGACCACATGATATTTTCTTGCCACGCCACATACCAACCACAATATGTGAGACGCTGAGTGTGTGTGCGACTGTGTGTTTGCTGACTCACAATTTCAGTCAAACTCTCTCACACTAAGTCAAACACACAGAAGTAAGTGAGAGTAGAGTCCCTGGAAACCAGGGTGTAGGAATGTTGTGTGTATTTTTGGGGTGTGCATTTAGGCATGGGGTTTAAGAAAGTGTGTCATGTCTAGCAATTTTATATAAACTTAAATATGACCATTATTATACAACTCGAACCTGCTTGTGACAGTAACACGCAGTTGTCCTGGGGAAGTTTATAGTAACCATTTTTTCACCCATTTTTTTTTTCATAGAGTTTATGAAGTCTGCTCAACTTTAAGAGTGTTTGTTCACTAAGACTTCTGCTGGGTCAAAAAGGCCAAATATAATTTCTTTTTACGTATTTGGAAATTTCTAAAGACATGTCTCGCCCTCTTATAATGATATCTACACCCTTGTCTGGCGGAGATGACCATATGACCAGTTGTCCCGGTTTATCAAGGAGAGTCCCGGTTTCACAAGGTGTGTCCTGGTGTCCCAACAGTTCTCTAAAAGTGTAGACTGACACTGACTTTTTTCTTTTCCATTGGTCACCTTATTGAAGTGTTTAGGACTCTTTACATCTGATAATTTCAGCATGAGTGAAATGCAACATCCTCTTTCACGGGACGTTCCCCGGCAGAGAGCTAAACCTTCAAACTTTCCTCCTCTTCCCCCCTGATGGGACTTCTGGCCTGCTGTCTAGTGCAGGACAGAGTGGCACTTAAAGTGTCGGGGAAAAACAACCTTTTATGTGTTGGATTCATAATGGCTTTAAGGTTCAAAGTCTCATCGTAGAGAGTGTGAAAGAGACACAAACGGCAGTCCATCTGACATTACAGCACAGATTTACGGGGCATCTTGGGGTGGGAAAGCATGTCGTGGAGAAAAAACGTTTGTTAAATTAATTATTTTTATCACCAAGCAAGCAAACGAGAAACAGACATCAGGCAACTGGAAACTGGGACAGTACAGAGAAAGAGAAATGTCAAGCCAAGAGATTACCATGTTTTTTGTTTGTTTGTTTTTTTGGATATGGTACAATGGTAATACAATTTTTCAGATAAAGTACCATTGTTATGCCATTTTTTTGACATGGTACTGGGGTAAAACCATGTTTTTGGACATGTACCATGGCAATACCATTTTTTTGGACATCTAACATAGCAATAAACATTTTTGGACATGTACTGTGGTTATACCATGTTTTTTTTTTTTTTTTGGTCATGTACCATAGTAATATTGACTATTGGACAAGTATCATGGCAATAATATTTTTGGACTATGTACTATGGTTATACCATGTTTTTTGTTTGTTTGTTTGTTTGTTTGTTTGTTTTTTTGGACATGTACCATGGTAATACCAATTTTTGGATAATTACCATGGCAATTACATGTTTGGACATATACCATTGATAATACCATGTTTATTGGACATGTACAATTGGTAATACCATGTTTGTTTTTTTGTTTTGTTTTTTTGGACATGCACCATTGGTAATACCATGTTTTTTGGACATGTACTATGGTAATATCATTTTTTTTGGACATGTACCATGGTAATACCAATTTTTGGATAATTACCATGACGTTACCATTTTTTGGACATTGTACCATAGTAATATTATGTCTTTTGGTCATGTACCATGGTAATATCATGCTTTTGCGGAAATCATGAACGCAGCTTCACAATTGCTGTAACAAAGCAGATAGCCACAGTCTTCCAGCAAATTAATATTGTGGAGGATGAGAGTTTAAGGGATTTAATGCCCATTGCAATGAATATGCAACCTATGTGGGGAAACTAGTTATCTCAATTATTCAAACTCCCACTTAGACGTTGGGAAACGTTTCATGAATTGGTGATATTTTAGTTCATTGTCTTTATCTTGTGGAAGGCTTTGTTTGGAAAATGTTAATAGAGCATTATATTGCTACATGTGTTTTGTTTTCTTTCCTAAGATGGAAATAAATTAATTTTGACAAGAAAAGAAGTATATATAGTGTCAAATTTCAGCACTTTCAAAATCTGCGATTAATCGTGATTAACTTCAAAAAAAATTATGCAATTAATCACGATTACAAATTTTAATCGACTGACAGCACAAATTTTTTTACATAGATTTTTAGATAGATATAGAGAATCTGTGAACTCTAAGACAAATGCCAGACTAGTACAGTATATCTTTACATGACCAAACAGTAACTCAAACAGTGATGGTGTTAAATCTGAATTTAACCGAATGTGTGTTTGGGTTAGTGTGTGTTATTGTGTGCCCTGCTCTGAGATAGAATAATGCTTTGCTTCAGAGTGCCGTGATTTGACAAGGAAAATTTGTCACCTAGGGCACAAGGGAGACAAGACGCTTTATTTCCAAAAGCTAATATTGTGGTAACATTGTAAGTGTGTGTGTGTCTGTGTGTGTATGTGTGTGTGTAGACTATAACACCGCAGATGTGGGTAATATCAGCTGGTGGGGTTGAAGTCGGCTCCTGGGGGGGACATCATATATCTGTCAGTTACATCTTCAGGGAGGGTTACACACACACACACACACACACACACACACACACACACACACACACACACACACACACACACACACACATATACACATACACACAAAGGCATATAAATGCAGACAATAGACATGGACTGCTTACTGAGACAAACATATAAGCACTGTTTCAAATGCTTGTACAAGCTATCTAATTCCTACATAGGCAGCTGCAATGCAATGACACCTTATAAGGGACTGATTGGGAATACTCTGCATAGTCAGTAACGTTGTCATGCTATCCATGGATAGGGCTGCCAAATGTCCCCTTTTAGCCAGGAAGTCCCATATTTTGGCCAATTTTTGGAGTGTGAGCCCCCTTCCACCCCAGTCGGACAGCGAAAGTTGGCAACACTATCGACATGATATTCTAAAAAGCATAAACATAGCACACCCAAATATTGGGTTAAATAGAATAGAAATAGTGATATAATTTTTGAATGAAACAAGTATATTTATAATCAATATTTCCAGCCTGATCTCAGGAAAATGATGTGACCGTGGCAACATTTTTGCAAAACAAAATTACGTGCTTGAGAACACATTTTGCTGCTGTTTCCCAGTGAAATTTCCAGTAGGGGGTGCCAAAAGCGAGTGAAATGATGTCGTAATCAGAGGAGGTTTTAATGAGTAAAACTTACCTCCCTAACCTAAAACTGTAACCTAAACCTAACCAATTATGTTCTAAAACCAAATGGGAGGTAAACAAACAGGAGGAGGACACCTTTACCCTTACCCTAAACCAACACCTAAACCTAGCCTATGGTGTCCTAAAAGCAAATGCAACATAAAAAGATAATTTTCTGAAGCAACCACAACATTTTGTGTCACTTCTATGACACTTTCGTCTCACGTGTCAGTTTGCATGCTTGACAGGGCTCAAACCACAACCTTCCATATCTATAGTCCAACACTCTATCAGGTGAGCTACTGCACAAGTGAATCATACTGGGCCAATTGTGTAATACAAGTGTTAAAATGTATCATTTTTCAAATAATGCATTATAGTGAAATTGTTTCGATACCATAACAAAGAAGTGTGTGATTAATCGAGTGAAAAAAGTGTTTATAAAGACATAATCAGCCATTGTTGTTGTGATTTGTATGAAAGAGGATAAAAAGCAGAGTTGTTGCCTCTAGTGTTAATTTCACCAGGAAACTGCAGTGAAACGTCGAACGTGGCACATAAAAGTCAGTTTGCAAAATGTTCACTCTCTGAGACTAGGTTGAATATATATCTCGACTCACCCACCATCTTGGATGATTTGTTTCTTCTGACTTTGTTGCAGTTTTGTCCCTCTGTGAAGGATACTTGTGATGCTGCCTTAAAATGTGTCTAAAAGAAGGTGTCTTAGAAGGTTGCATAATGTTGCTGCCTACCTTTTGGATCAGCCCTTGCATCAGAAGTGCTCATTTGATGCCTAAAAATGCTGTCTAGGTAGGCAGCTCACTAGATTTTGGGACATATTTCTTTCTTTCTTTCTTTCTTTCTTTCTTTGTAAATCCTCTGTGCTCTTCAATTATTTTATCTGTGCTTTGAGCCTGTGGTAGGAGCCCAAGCAGCTATTTAGCACTTTTCAGATGCCTGTGGCCCTGAGGGAAGAACTTCCTCCCAGACACTCTCTTTATTAACTGTCTCCATCTCTCCATGTGTGTGTGTTTGAGACAGTGATTTGGAGAAAGACACTGGGCTGTCGTGTAACGGTAATTACTCCATGGATATTCCTCTTGCAATAACCCAGCAGTGGCTCATTTGCATAAACTAGGCTCACTAGAGGGAGAGACGAATGCTCGTAATCCAACCTGGTCTCATGACAAGTGGAAATAATAGGACGAGATGGCAAAATGGTAAGAAATCGAATGACTTAGCTTACAAAAACAACCTTTACTCCCATAGTGAAAAATAAATGAACCAACCAACACACTCTCACGGCGAAATTGTCAGGATTGGTACGACTTTTCTAAATTTGGCTAATCTGTATGATATCGTGCGACCGCACTCGTTTGAATTCTTACGACTTTCACTACAGCCAATGACGTCGCTGGACATCGTTTCCATCTAATACACGACAATTACTTGCTTCTGTCACACACAACAGCTTCCTATTATGTTTACACACTCTTTTGATGGGTTAAGTTTAGATAAGGGGTTTGGGGAAGCGCATAATATTAATAAGTATGTCCGTAACGCCTCGTGCGCGAAACTCGTGCTTACTTCCGCAGTAGACATCCGGGAATTTGCACGTGATGAAGTCATACGAGTTTATGCAAGCAACATCGTGCGAGACCATACGAAATAGCCAACTCGTAAATTATGTATGACTTTTCATGAGATCGGGTTGGAACCAACGAACAATGTTATTATGATTTGTCCTAAGTTTAAGCTCTAACCCAAACCCCAAAAACTAACCATAATTTTCATTAGGAAATAACTTTTGTGTATGATGGAAGAAAGAAAGCATCAGTGTTTGGAACAAGAAGAGGGAAGCGTAGTACAGGTTATTGACATGCATTAGTCATTTGTATTGCATTATAAATATGGAATGATAACCACATTTAAGTGTTGGATAAGAGGCTAGCTAAAAATGGATGGTTGTATTCAGGGTTGGGGAGTAACAGAATACATGTAACGAGATTACACATTTAAGAGGGGTGCTCACCCTGCACTCTGTGTGGGTCCTAATGCCCCAGTATAGTGACGGGGACACTATACTGTAAAAAGGCACCGTCCTTCGGATGAGACGTTAAACCGAGGTCCTGACTCTCTGTGGTCCTAGAGCACTTCTCGTAAACAGTAGGGGTGTAACCCCGGTGTCCTGGCTAAGTTCCCCACATTGGCCCTTCTCAATCATGGCCTCCTAATAATCCCCATCCATTAATTGGCTCTATAACTCTACTCTCTCCTCTCCACCAATGGCTGGTGCATACTGGCGCACTATGGCTGCTGTTGCATCATCCAGGTGGATGCTGCACATTGGTGATGGTTGAGGAGAGTCCCCTGTTCACTGTGTAAAGTGCTTTGAGTGTAGTGTCAGGAAAGTGCTATATAAATGTAACGTTCATTCATTCAAAAAGTAATTTGATTACTGAAGAGATTACTTTGCCTTTTATTGTAATTTGTTTATTTTAAAATCTAGTCTATTCATTTGGAAAACATTTATCCATATTATTATGAAATTATGTGATCCAATGAGCTTTTGAACAGCAGTGAAACACTTTTTTATGATTTGTACACTTCATACGAGCACGTTCAGACTGTTGTGAGTGAAAAGGTGGATATGACATCATTGAGGAACTTTCCCTTGGGAGCTTAACAGAGGAGCTGCATCGTATTTCTGCAGCTTAACAAAACAAAGTTAGAAACGCTTTGACAGATGAACCATAAATCCAATAAATACACGACTGACAACGTTTTTTAAGTGGTTACGGTATTTTCACAAGAAATGCTAACCAATGTAGCCTTTAACATTGTATGGAAAGCTTCAAATAATATATTTTCTGCCTCATTCTATGAACAGAATCCACATACGATCAGAAAAGGATGTTGTTGTGTACACTCTGTTGGATTTTAATGTTTGGAGCAGCAAAAATAGTTAACCTTGTGTAAATTGTCATGTGAACATTTAGCTTTATGCTAAGCTAAAATGCTGTTTCTTGCCTTTACATGCAACTATTACCAGATGCAATTATATTTTATAATCAATTCTATGAAGAAAATTTACTTTAAAGCATAACTTTTTGAAAGATGTACTGCAAAAATTGTATTCTTAATGAGAATTTAAATATTGTTTTCCTATACAAATATCTAAAAATCCTTCAGACAAGATACAGTAAATTTACTTGAGTAGCAAAACTGCATAAGATCGTTTCGTACTAGCCAAGTCATACGCCATCTCGTACAAATTATTATGAGTTGTCATGAAACTATGTTGTCGTAGTCCATGTCTCTGAGAGCATGACAAAACTAGAATGCTCCCTTTATAATCAACGACGCTCTCTGTATTGCAAGTGTACAACTTCTTAAAGGAAGCATTGTTGTTTTGTTTCATCGCTTTGTTTTCAGTGTTAGCATGTGTAGACGCTAGTCTGCAATCAAAAGTCAGAGATCTCAATGTGAACTCAAACATTTCTCATCAAATTCTCCTAAAATCTAATTATCTGAGCTATGCAATCAACATTCTTTTGATAGCACTACACTCTTATTGTGTCAACTGTACGAGTTTTCAATTGTTTCACACATTGTGAAGATGTCGCGGTTCAAGATCCATTGGAGGAACGTGGTTCCTGGCATCCAAGTTGTATAATTCACACTTGACGAGCTTTCAAAAGCCAGCAAGTTTTTTTCAGTACTTTAAAGTTCTGAGAGCACAAAGGGGCTGTTCACTCTCCTGTTAGAACAGTTTAACTTGTTAGCACCTGATGCAGCGGGGGAATAGCTCGCATAGCTCTGAGGATTAGATTATCTCGGTCTCAGATTTAGTCCTCATGCAGGCAGAGGGGGGATGCCAGGTTAGTCTCTTGGGTTCATTACAGTCATGACACAGGCATTTTCTAATCTGGACCTAGCGTGAGGCCCATCAGTATGATCGCACACACTGTTGAGTAATAGTAGCTCCAAGAACTTTAAAATTACATAGAAAGAAATAGACAAGAAAAACACACCATGGATGTTTCGCACTGTTGATGTCTAGAAAGTAAAGTCCCGTTATATAAATATATATATATATATATATATATATATATATTAGGGGCAAAATTGTTTGGTGAGACGAGATGACGCCACAACTGTGGGATTGTGGGATCGTAATTTTTGGGAAAAAATATATATAGATATTTTTATAGTCATTTTAAAATATTTAAATATTTTCCTTGAATTTTCTTTGTTATATTATCTCAAGCATGCCTTTAACTAACACTTATATATATACTTGTTATATAAAACACTTGTTTTGATATGTTGTAATCTAATGCAATAACATTCTGAAATGTTATAATTGTGTGACTTAAGTGTACAAATATATTTTGAGGGCCCACTGTTCTTATATATGAGTTGGAGTGTGGATTTGTGGGTACTAGTGTGTGCAAGCCATTTCTCTACCACAATATTTGACAGGTATTTGATTAGGTAAGTGTGCATGAAACCTGCTTATCAGATTTGACCTGGCGGCTGGCGAGCGCTATCGTCTGCGTCTATGGTGGTTAATGCCGCTTTATGATATCTTTAATCTCTCACAATTTACTTCTGCCATGGCAATAATGCTATTACGGTCAGTCTGGCTGTATTTGATGCATCAGATAAGGCTGTGTCATTTCAACAGACCATGAGTAAAATATCCATTCTTCAGTGACAGGACTACATTTATGGTTCATTCCTATATGGAAAATGTTTCCCTGTGAAAGGGAGAGAATGAAACTGGGTTCAAGCTTTTTCCCTTGTCAGCTTGTGTTAGAGCCACAGGCAGTCGTGGATTTGCTTGTGTTGGACTTGTGTGAGTTTCCAGTTATTAATGTTGCTGTCATATACTGTAGTGCTGTTCAGGTCTATAGAGCTTTTATTATGTAAGATGTGACAGTTATGGACAGCTATGAATGTTTGTTTTTTTTAGTTTCATGATTGAAGGAAATAAGAGTTTGATGTATTATGAAGACATACTTAAAACATTGACAATGCAAAAGTTATACCAGACTGTTTATGGAAACTACGCTGCAAAAATTCCACATTCAGAAATCATCATTTGTACAGACTTCTATATGATTTCTATGGGATATATACATCCTATATAATTATTTATTTACTATATACAGTATTTTATTACTATAGGCAGTGCTGGGTAGATTACTTCATAACTGCAATCTGATACTGATTACAAATTACATGCCTAAAATTGCAGTTCGTAACGTAATCTCTTGTATTATATTTTTTAAGTAATCCAATCTGACTATTTTTGGATTACTTTTAGATTACCTCTGACTTCCTCTGACTAATTATTTGATGTTACATGCATTTGAGCAGGATAATCTATACTATTTTGACATAATGTTGCTTATGCATTTAAGAAAACGTACATAATGAATAAAAATGTGAGAACTGATATAATGTGTTTCACTCACTATTTTCAGCCAAAATGGCAGACTGGCAAACTATTGTCTGCTAGGTTTTATTTATTTATTTATTTATTTTTCCAGACTTCCAGAATCAATAACAAGTGAAGGTCACTGGATATGATGTAGATATAGTATTTCACAGCTATACATCAGCAGTTTTTAGTAATTTGCATAATTATTTGTCATGAGAAGGCATGGTCTATCTTATATCAGCATGAAAATGTTAAAGATATAAAAAAGGGGAATCAATAAATTATGAACAATTTACTGCCGTTTTGTGATTAATATGTAATCATGTAATCCTTTAAAAAGTAATTGTAATCTGATCATGAGTATTTTAAATGTAATTTAATCTAATTACAAGTATTTTATCCAGATTACATGTAATCTGTAACTACCCAGCACTGAATATAGGATACTTACTATGCATTGTTTATACTTATATATATATATATATATATATATATATACACACACACAGTATATATATAGTGTACATATACAGTATATTCAGTATATTTATAGTATATTCAGTATATATATATACTGATCACTTTGCAAATGTATTAAAAAGAAAAAACTGAAAACATTGACATAAGTATTCACACCCTTAACTCAATACTTAGTTGAAGCAGCTTTGGCAGTGATTACAGCCTCAAGTCTTTTTGGGTATGATATGACAAGCTTTGAACCCTTGGATTTGGGGATTTTCTGCCATTCTTCTCTGCAGATCCTCTCAAGCTCTGTCAGGTTGGATGGGGACCATCAGTGGACAGCCATTTTCAGGTCTCTCCAGAGTTATTCGATTGGGTTCAAGTCTGGGCTCTGGCTGGGCCACTCAAGGACATTCACAGAGTTGCACCTAAGCCACTCTTGTGTTGTCTTGGCTGTGTGCTTAGGGTCATTGTCCTGTTGGAAGGTGAACCTTCGGCCCAGTCTGAGGTCCTGAGCTCTCTGGACCAGGTTATCATTAAGGATATCTCTGTATTTTGATGCGTTCAGCTTTCCTTCAACCCTGACCAGTCCCCCAATTCCCTGCAACAGAAAAACACCCCCACAGCATGATGCTACCACCAACATGCTTCACCGTTGGGATGGTATTACGCAGGTGATGAGCGGTGCCTGGTTTCCTCCAGACATGACGCCTGGAATTGAGGCCAAACAGTTCAATCTTCGTTTCATCAGACCAGAGAATCTTGTTTCTCACAGTCTGAGAGTCCTTTAGGTGCTTTTTTTACTTTCTTGTACTGAGGAGAAGCTTCCGTCTGACCACTCTGCCATAAAGCCCAGATTGGTGTAGTGTTGCAGTGATGTCCTTCTGCAAGTTTCTCCCTTCTCCACACATGATCTCCGGAGCTCAACCAGAGTGACCATCAGGTTCTTGGTCACCTCTCTTATCAAGGCCCTTCTCCCCCGATTGCTCAGTTTGGCCAGGCAGCCAGCTCTAGGAAGAATTATGGAGGCCACTGTGCTCTTGGGAACCTTCAATGCAGCTGATTATTTTAGTTTTTTTGTAGCCTTCCCCAGATCTGTGCTTCAACACAGTCCTGTCTCTGAGCTCTGCAGGCAGTTCCTTTGACCTCATGGCTTAGTTTTTGCTCTGATATGCATTTTCAGCTGCGAGACTTTATATAGACAGGTGTGTGCCTTTCCAAATCATGTACAATTTTCTACAGGTGGACTCCAATCAAAGTGTAGAAACATCTCAAAGATGATCCAGAGAAATGGGATGCACCAGAGCTAAATTTCAAGTGTCATAGCAAAGGATCTAAATACTTATGTAAATGTGATATTTCAGTTTTTTCTTTTTAATACATTTGCAAAATGATCAAAAATCTGTTTTTTGCTTTGTCATTATGGGGTATGGAGTGTAGATTGATGTGAAAAAAATAAATAATTAAAAGCATTTTAGCATAAGGCTGCAACATAACAAAATGTGAAAAATAAGGGGTCTGAATGCACTGTATACTTTCTGAATGCACTGTATATACATGGATGTCAGTGTGTGTAATTTCTATATGGACTTCTATATGATTTCTTTATGATATATACATACTATACAACTATTTTTGCTATTTATTGTATACCTTTACTCTACCTTAGGCTACTATTTATATTATATAAAATTATATACTATATATTATATACAATACTTAAAGACAGACAGAAAGGTATACAGATAGATATTGTACGGTCTTTTATGCTTATCACTCTACTTCTCTACTAAGCTCCACTTATAAACCTCTCATGAATATGTGTTTAACTTTCTTATTATTGCTGGTGGTAGTGAAAGCTGCATGGATTTGAATAGTTATGACAACTGGAGTGAGTCGTGCGAAAAAGAGTATCAAAGAGCCTGATGCTTCTCAGGGCCGGGCACCGCTCATATCCCTAAATACTTAACAGATGTGTGTATAAGTGTGCCAGGTAAATTTTACCCCACAACTGCACAAATAAAATTCTCCATATAAAACTAGATATTTTAGAGTTTCTGAAGAAAATGTGACTTGTGCTCACCTGTGTGAAACTAGCAGCCATGATGCTAGGATGTTGTGGGTTGTTGCTAGGGTGTTCTGAGTGGTTGCTAAGCTGCATCTTACTTGCCCAAGTCAAAAGAGCCCACCCTAAAGTCTCTACGATATTCAGGTGTCTAGACATATTGCTTAACTCCCTCCTTCAATGCAAGTCTATGGGATTTTTTCGATGTTTTTTACTGTCCACCAGACAAAAACGTAAGTCCAATCACTTTTGAGATATCATCCATGTCTGTAGCACAAACGGTGTGGGACGGATTACGCTCTGAAGTTCAATACTTTTAGGTTTATGGGTTTGTTCCAATCATGAATCCTAAGTATGAGCAATATAGGTGCCTTAGCAGTGTTCAAAATGATACCGTTTTGCCAGAACAGTGTGTAAAAAGAAAATAATGCAAAAAAAGACACTTGAGACCAAGAAAGAGAGCCAGAACAAGAAAGCAGAGGAGGGTTGTGAGAGAGACAGACAGTCATCTTTTATTAGACTTATGGGTGTTAAGTGCACATGAAAAACACAGTGTGGTTTATGGCTCAGGCCGTTCTGTATGAGAGCCCATATTGTTCACAGAGGCGGCGTGACTGAGGTTCCGCTTGGCCCTGTTGCGTGTTTTCTTTCCCAGCTTTTCATCGTGCGGATTATGACCTCCTGCACAATTATTACTCACTTCCAATCTATGTTCAAAACGGCAATGTATGGAAACAGTGGTGCGAGTGTGCTCTGATGTCTTGCTTTGTAAAGGCCTATATGGTCCATTTTTTGTTATTACGATTTATATGAAACATTTTATTAACCTTAATTCATAATATGTGTAACATGTATGTATAATATGTAACGATTACTCAGTTACATTTGATGGAATGTAAATTGAAATACAAACATTTTAAAAATAAGCTTAAATATTTTTTTATTGTAGCTGTGCTAGTTTCACGTCTCTCGTTTCACTTCACACTCTCTTCTCACAAAATGAAATAATTTCAAAATAAATCAAAATCTAATGTTCATTTACTTATTTATTTGATGAGTTGCCAGTTAGAAAACAGGATAATGTACAATCAGCCAGGTCATATCGCAAAATAAACCCCATTAGGGTAATCTTTCTTTCTTTCAAATGTCAACATTAAATGTCCACATTATGATTGACCTTCCTGTATGATATAATACCAGAATGACTTTTCAGCATGGCATCTCCTCAGGGCGAAGGACAGTTTGAGGTCAAAGGCTCACAGTGGTCTAATAAAACCCATAACCTGCCGGTCATCACAGATTATCTGTTGAAGATTTCTGTCAATAATTAGATAACTAAGACATACGGAGTGAGAGAGAGAGATGTTTTCATCTGTGACTCCCCATGGGAAATAATGTTTATTGCTCCTCTGTCTATCAGCCAATTGTGACCATTTCAAATGCCGTTAAAGAATACATTCACAAAGAATTTTGAATTGTACTTAAAAAGTACAGTAAAAACTAGATAACAAGGTAACGTGGGGCTTGCCCATGCATAATTTCCCACTGTGCAATTGCTGTGTGGTTATTGTGCTGTTGCTGTGACATTGCTGTGCGGTTGCTGTGCGTTTATTGTGCGGTTGCTGTGCGGTTGCTATTGTGCAGTTGCTGTGACGTTGCTGTGCGGTTGCTGTGCATTTATTGTGCAGTTGCTGTGCAGTTGCTATTGTGCAGTTGCTGTGACATTGCTGTGCGGTTGCTGCGCTGTTGCTGTGCATTTATTGTGCGGTTGCTGTGCGGTTGCTATTGTGCAGTTGCTGTGACATTGCTGTGCGGTTGCTGTGCGGTTGCTTTTGTGCAGTTGCTGTGACATTGCTGTGCGGTTGCTGTGCTGTTGTTGTGCCGTTGTTGTGCAGTTACTGTGCGGTTGCTGTGCGTTTATTGTGCTGTTGCTGTGTGGTTGCTATTGTGCAGTTGCTGTGCGGTTGCTGTGCGTTTATTGTGCGGTTGCTGTGCGGTTGCTGTGCAGTTGCTGTGCAGTTGCTTTTGTGCAGTTGCTGTGACATTGCTGTGCGGTTGCTGTGCGTTTATTGTGCGGTTGCTGTGCGGTTGCTGTGCAGTTGCTGTGTGGTTACTGTGCTGTTGCTGTGTGGTTATTATGCAGTTATTGTGCAGTTTCTGTGCAGTTGATGCACAATTTCTGTATTGTTACTGTGCTACCTACTGTTGTTGTGCAGTTACTGTGCGATTGCTATTGTGCGGTTGCTATGCAGTTGCTGTGACATTGCTGTGCGGTTGCTGTGCGTTTATTGTGCGGTTACTGATCTGTTGCTATTTTGCAGTTGCTGTGCAATTGCTGTGTGGTTGCTGTGTGGTTACTGTGCTGTTGTTGTGCAGTTACTGTGCAGTTGCTATGCAGCTGCTGTGACATTGCTGTGCAGTTGCTGTGCAGTTGCTGTGCGTCTATTGTGCGGTTGCTGTGCGGTTATTGTGCGGTTGCTGTACGGTCATTGTGCGGTTATTGTGTGGTTACTGTGCAGTTACTGTGCGGTTATTGTGCGGTTATTGTGCAGTTGCCATATGGTCATTGTGTGGTTACTGTGTGGTTGCTGTGCGGCTGCTGTGCAGTTATTGTGCAGTTATTGTGTGGTTACTGTGTGGTTATTGTACAGTTGCTGTGTGAGTGCTGTGCGAGTGATGTGCAGTTGCCGTACACTGTGCTGTT